>NC_025999.2:6986295-7027694 GCF_000442705.2 Elaeis guineensis
TTCTATTAGAGGATCTGCATCATCAACACCCTCATTCTTCCTTGAAGGAAGATCGTTAGATTCATCAAAAACAACATGTATGGACTCCTCTACTACTAAAGTTCTTTTGTTAAAACTCTAAAAGCTTTACTAGTGGAGGAGTAACCAAGAAGATCGCTTCATCTGATTTTGCATCAAATTTATCAAGTCTTTCTTTACCATTATTTAACATAAAACATCGGCAACCAAAAATATGAAATATGCAATATTTGATTTTCTTTCTTTCCAAAGTTCATAGGGGGTTTTCTTTAAAATTTGTCTAATCAAAGCATGATTTAAAATATAACATGCTGTGTTAATTGCTTTCCGCCAAAAATATCTTGGAAGGTTGCTTTCACAAAGCATGGTACGGGCCATTTCTTCTAAGGTTCTATTTTTTCTTTCAACTATCCCATTTTGTTGGGGTGTCCTAGGAGCAGAGAAGTTATGGCCAATTCCATTTTCATCACAAAAGTTTTCAAAGTCTTGATTTTAAATTCAGTTCCATGATCGCTTCAAATATTTTGAATTGAAAATCTTTTTTCATTAGTGACTTTTCGGTAAAATTTAGTGAAAATATGAAAAGTTTCATCTTTGTGAGCTAAAAAGAAAACCCAAGTAAAACGAGAGTAGTCATCTATAATTACAAAACCATATCATTTTCCTCCTAGACTAGTGGTTCTAGTTGGTCCAAATAAGTCCATATGCAAAAGCTCTAAAGGTCTAGAAGTTGAAACAATATTTTTGGATTTAAATGAAACTCTTGTTTGTTTACCTAGTTGGCATGCATCACAAATTTTATCTTTTTCAAAATTCATTTAGGCAAGCCAAGAACTAATTCTTTCTTAATTAATTTTGAAAGAGAATGCATGCTAATGTGTGCAAGTCTACGATGCCAAAGCCAACTAGTCTCATTAACTTTAGCATTCAAGGATACTAGGCATTGCATGTTTATTTTGGCTAAATCATTTAAATCTACCATATAAATATTGCCATGTCTATATCCAATAAATTTAATGCCATCGTTAATAGGACTAGTTACAATGCAAACAGATGATTCAAAAACAACTTTATATCCTTTATCACAAAATTGACTAATGCTTAGTAAATTATGCTTTAAACCATTAACTAACAAAATATTTTCAATGTATTTGGAGGGAGTGATACCAATGTTACCTATACCGATGATCTTTCTTTGCCATTATCTCCAAAGGTGACCATCCCTCAATCCTTAGCATCAACGTGATGAATTGTGATTCATCACCAGTCATGTGTCTCGAGCATCCACTGTCAAGATACCATTTCCTGTTTCCTCCTTGGGATGCTAGACACACCTGCAAGCAAAAGTCAAATTTTTATTTTAGGTACCCAAGCTTTCTTGGGTCCTTTTTGGTTAGTCATAATGGTTTTTTTGGAATCCAAATTTTCTTTATAGTTGAGTTTGCAAACTTGTTAGAGAAGCAAGTGTATGACTTATGTCCTACTCTACCACATTTGAAGCAAGTAATGTTAGAAGACTTGTTACTTAAAGAGTTTACATAAATATTTTTCAGATATTTTTGTTTCTTCAAAGGGTTATAGCCAAGTCCAGCCTTATCATATACGGCTTTTTGATTATCAAGAATCATATTGAGTTTGTTTGAACTTAAGGTGAACTTTTCTACTATTGGTTTCAGCTTGGCAATTTCATTCTTTAAGCTTTGATTTTCTTGAAGCAAGGTAGATTTTTCAATTGAAAAGTTTTCAGCTTGTTTCAATAAAGATTAATTTTTAATTTTAGCTCTTTGTTCTTCATCCCTAGTTTCTTTAATTCATCAACTAAATCATAGAATGCTTCATGCAATTCTTCAAATGTAAAGTCACTAGGGGTTTCAAAAATTACCTCATTTTCGTGTGCCATAAGGCACAGGTTGGCTTGTTCAGTTGAGGTTTCCTCATCGGAGCTTGAGTCATCACTCGCACTCCATGTGGCCATCATGGCCTTCTTCTTGAACTTCTTGGACCTTTCTTCAGTTGTGGACATTCGGATTTGAAGTGTCCCGGCTTCTTGCACTCGTAGCAGATAAGGGTTGGTCTTTCTCTTTTTCTTTGCTTTGTTCTCCTTTTGTGAATGGCCTCTTCCTCATCCCCTGTTTCCTTTTTCTCAAAAATTTCTTGAATCTTTGGGTGATGAGAGCCATCTCTTCATCCTGTTCTTTATCTTCAGTGTCATCAGTTTCTTCATCAAGAGGAGCTGTGGATTTGAGGGCAATGGTTCTTTTTTTTTTGACTTCTTCCTCTTGATGTTGCTTCATGCTTAGCTCATGAGTCATCAAAGATCCAAGAAGCTCTTCTAAAGGTAGAGTGTTCAAGTCCTTGGCTTCTTGGATGGCAGTCACTTTGGCTTCCAATTTTGGCAAGGACCTGAGAATCTTTCTTACAAGCTCACTGTTAGTATAGGACTTACCAAGACTCTTTAAACCATTAATGATATAGTAAAATGAGTAAACATTACAGTTATGGACTCATCATGCTCCATTTTAAACAATTCATATTTATGCACAAGCATGTTTATTTTAGACTCTTTTACTTGATTGGTTCCCTCATGGGTTACTTCTAACCTATCCCATATTTTTTAGCAGATGAACAAGTAGAAATGCGATTAAATTCGTTTGCATCAAGAGCACAATAAAGTACATTCATTGCTTTAGCATTTAATTGGGCCATCTTCTTATCAACCTCATCCCATTCTTTCTCGATTTGGTTGATTCCTCACCATCTATAATTTTAGTGGGTGTGTGAGGACCGTTCACTATGATACTCCACATATCATAGTCGAGTGCTTGAATGAATATTTTCATCCGAGCTTTCCAATAGGTGTAATTAGACCCATTGAAAAGTGGAGGTCGATTGGTGGATTGCCCCTCGGCAAGAGAAGTACTGACGTGGGTTGCATAGATCTTTGGCTCTTTGATTGTTTAGATCAAAGACGGGCTAGAGCACCGGGCTCTGATACCACTTGTTGCCCAGCTATGCAACCCAAGAGGGGGGGTGAATTGGGTTTCTAAAAATTTTGAACTTAACTAATGACTTATGAAAAATATTTGTCAATAGCTAAATGAATGAGGAGAATAATCTTAATTCAAGATTAATTGCCAAAAGCAAGAATGCAAGGAAATAATGAAGAGTTAAAGAGAAGCAATTATGCACACCACAAACAAAAGGATTTATAGTGGTTCGGTGCCAACCTTGCACCTACATCCACTCCCCAAGCTCCTACTTGGGAATTCCAATCCACTAAACTTGTATTCAACCCGAATACAAACGTCGAAACTCCGACACTAGCTATTCCAAGCTAGTCCACTTATTTTCGGGTACAAGCCAACCCAATACACTCCGATTCTAGGTTCGGATCAACCTTCCTTATTTTGGAACCCCTCCAAAATAAAAACAATCACTCAAACTGAGTAAAATAATTTATAGCATAAATAAGTACAAAAAAGCTCCTTTAATGAGCGAATATAACTTTAAATACACTTTACTCAAGAGAAGAAGCCCCTTTTTGGATTTCCTCAAGGTGGATGGAGAATTGATTGAGCGCTTGAGGAGTTGGTAAGCTTGGATTGATGGCTTCTTGAAAGCTTTAAATGAGCTCTTGATTAGGGCTGAAAAGTTGGCTTGAGAATCCTTTTTCAAATTTCTCTTTTGAATGCTCTTGAATGCTCTCTTGAATGCTCTTCTTTTTCTCTTTCAATCTCTTGCTATCTCTTTTTTGTTTCCCACTTTTGAATCTTTTATAGCTTTAAGAAATAGAGGAAAACGTTCTAGGCTGAAAAAGAGCTGTTAGACCACATTAAATGAGCATTAAAAGCACTTAAAACGGGTTAAAAACTAGCCGTTGCGGAGAAATCCCGTCACAGGGGTCGACTCATGAGTCGACTCATGCCTCAGGGGTCGACTCATGAGTCGACCTCTGTTGAAGAATACCAGAAAATAGGGTTCTGTAATTTTTGGCCTAAAACTGCAGGGGTCGACTCATGGGTCGACTCATGCCTTAGGGGTCGACTCATGGGTCAACTCACAGGTTGTGCCAAGCCAAAAATTTTGCGTGCCAAATAGCTCATTGTGCCATGAGCTGACTCAATGGGTCGACTCATAGATTTCAAACATGCATAACTTCCAAAATACAAGTCCAAAAATAATAAAATTTTTGCCAATAGATCACAAATCTTTTGTTCTATCAATTGATACTATCAAATCAGGGTTTTGGTAAAATTATGATTTTGCCCCTGAAGAGCAAAAAGACTTTTTCAAATGAAAAAAAATTGGTACCCCTTCAACTGCTTTGTAATCATCAAAATCAATCTAGGGAGCAACAAAAATATCCCCACAAATTGGACACCCCAAGATGTACAAAGACAAGATGGGGGACAACAAAAACCAAGAACCCAAGGATGAGTCTATGCACTTACACAACAGGATGCTAATGCTTCTAACTCAGTGGTAACAGGTACTGAATCGATCTCCTAAATTCTTTTATATATATGTCATGAAATATTATATGCTTAGATATATATGGACATATAGCTTGGATGATAAATGAATATTATGTAAATATCTGACAGGTATGATTAAAATAGCATCCAACGATGTCTATACTCTATTTGACCCTGGAGCTATCCACTCTTTTATAGCAACTAGTTTTATTAAGAGGACCAATGAGATGTCTCCTGCACCTTTAAAAAATGATCTCTGTGTCTGCACGCCAAGTGGAGAGGTGATCTTGGTTAATTCAATTTGCAAAGATTGTATATTGAGTATTGAAGATAGGGAGATGAAAGCAGACTTATTAGTCTTAGAGATTAAGGACTTTGATCTAATTTTAGAGATGGATTGGTTAGCAGCATATCATGCTACAGTTGATTGCTTCAAAAAGACAATAAGGTTTCAAATTTCGGATCAGTCAGAGTTTAGTTTTATGTGTAATAAACCCTTCTTTATTTCAGCTATTCGTGCTAAGAGGCTCCTTGTGAAAGGATGTGAAGGATTTCTTGCCACTATATTAGATACTCAGGATAAGAAACTCAAGTTAGAAAATATCCCTATTGTGAAAGAATTTTCTGATTTTTTTCAAATGATCTACCTGGATTATCTCCTGATCGAGAGTTGAGTTTTCTATTGACTTGATCTCTAGTACGAGTCCATTTCTAAAGCCCCTTATCGAATGGCTCCAGCAGAATTGAAGGAGTTACAAAAGCAATTACAAGAGTTGTTGGACAAAGGATTCATTAGACCTAGTGTATCACTTGGGGAGCTCCAATACTTTTTATGAAGAAGAAAGATGGTAGCCTTCGACTTTGCATAGACTATTGAGAATTAAATAAGGTAACAGTGCGAAATAAATATCTTTTACCACGAATCGATGATTTGTTTGATCAGTTGCAAGGGGCACAGATCTTTTAAAAATTGATCTTCGTTCTGGCTACCATCAATTAAAGATACAGTCAGGAGATATATCAAAAATAGCCTTTTGGACTAGATATGGGCATTATGAGTTTTTAGTCGTGCCCTTTGGTTTGACCAATGCACCGCAGCCTTCATGGATCTTATGAATCAAGTATTTGCATCATACTTAGATCGATTTGTAGTTGTATTTATTGATGATATTTTGATTTACTCAAAAAGCTTACTCAAGTATGAAGAGCATCTGAGGATTGTATTACAAACTCTGAGGAGAAAGAAGCGGTATGCAAAGCTATAAAAATATGAATTTTGGTTGGACAGTGTTACTTTCCTCAGGCATGTCATCTCCAAGGATGTTATTTTAGTTTACCCAAAGAAAGTGGAGGTAGTAGTCGACTGGAGCCGACCTACTAATGTATCAGAGGTGCGTAGCTTTTTGGGGTTGGCTGGCTACTATCGAAGGTTTGTGGAAGGTTTCTCTTGTATTGCCATACCCCTATCTCATCTAACACAGAAACAAGTAAAGTTTGAATGGACAGATGAATGCGAGCAAAGCTTTCAAGAGTTAAAAAGACGATTAGTGACTGCTTCGATTTTAACTATTTCATCCAGAACAGAAGGTTTCACTATCTATAGCGATGCTTCTTGTAAGGGTCTCAGTTGTATTCTGATGCAAAAAAAAAGGTGATAGCTTATGCCTCTCAACAGTTGAAGTCATATGAGCAAAATTATCCTACTCATGACTTAGAATTAGCAGCTATGGTTTTTGCTTTAAAAATATGGAGGTATTATTTATATGGAGAGCATTGCGAGATTTTCACGGATCATAAAAGTTTAAAATACATTTTTACTCAGAAGGAGTTAATTTTGAGACAAAGAAGGTGGTTGGAGCTATTGAAGGACTATGACTTGACAATAAATTATCATCCCGGGAAGGCAAATGTTGTAGCCAATGCTCTAAGTAGAAAATCCTCTAGTGAATTAGCTGCTCTAATTACCTCACAAAAGCTTATATTGCTAGATTTGGAAAATCAGGAATTGAAATACGACTACATGATCCTCAAGTTCACCTTGCAAATCTTATACTACAGCCTACTTTAATTGAAAAGATTAAGGCTGCTCAAAAGAAGGATTCGGAGTTACAAAAGGTCATAGAAGCAGTGGAATCCAGTATACTGACAGAATTTTGGACACATGAGGATGGGTCATTGAGGTTTGATAACAGATTATGTGTTCCTAAGTTCCAGGATTAAGGGATGAGATCCTAGAGGAGGCTCACTGTTCGGCTTACACCATGCATCCTGGAAGCATAAAAATGTATCAAGATTTGAAAAAAAACTTTTGGTGGTCTGGTATGAAAAAGGATATTGCACAATTTGTAGCCATATTTGGTATGTCAATAAGTAAAAGTCGAACATCAAAGACCAACAGGATCATTGCAGTCTCTTCTTATTCCTCAGTGGAAATGGGAGCATATTACTATAGATTTTGTGACTGAGTTATCTAAAATACTTCGAAATAATAATGCTGTATGGGTAATTGTTGATCGATTGACGAAATCAGTGCATTTCTTACCTTTTCGAATTGGTCTTTCCTTAGAAAGATTGGTAGGCCTGTATATAGAGCAGATAGTACGACTACATGGAGTACCAATTATTATTGTGTCAGATCAAAATAGTAGATTTATTTCTCAGTTTTGGAAGAGCCTTCATAAAGCTCTTGATACCAAGTTAAATTTTAGTACAGCTTTTCATCCTCAAACTGACGGACGATCAGAATGAACCATACAGATCCTAGAGGACATGTTAAGGGCTTGTGTCATGGACTTGGGCGGTACATGGGATAATCACTTATCATTGGTTGAGTTCGCTTATAATAATAGTTACCAAGCAAGCATTCAGATGGCTCCTTTCAAGGCATTATATGGAAGGAAGTGTAGATCGCCCATTTGTTAGGATGAGGTGGGAGAAAGAAAACTGTTGGGACCAAAAATAGTGCAACAGATGGTGAAAAAAGTACACATGATCCAGGAACGACTTCATACAGCTCAGAGCAGGCAAAAGAGTTATGCTGATAATAGAAGAAGAGAGTTGAAATTTCAAGTAGGCGATCATGTTTTTCTGAGAGTTTGTCTCACTAAAGGTATCATGAGATTTGGAGTTTGTGGTAAGTTGAGTCCAAAGTATATTGGCCCTTTTGAAATTTTAGACAGGATTGGAGAGGTTACATATCGGTTAGCGTTACCGTCGGCTTTATCTAGTGTACATAATGTGTTTCATGCATCAATGTTGAGAAAGTATATTCCAGATCCAAGTCATGTGGTGAGTTATGAACCTTTGCATCTTCAGAAGGATCTGACTTATAAAGAATATCCAGTACAGATTGTTGACAAGAAGGATCAGGTGTTACGACATCGAAATATTCCTTATGTGAAGATCCAATGGAGCAATCATAATGAGAGAGAGGCTACATGGGAACTCGAGACAAAAATGAAGGTCAAGTATCCACAACTTTTCGAAAACTCAGGTATGCAAATTTTGAGGACGAAATTATTTTAAGGGGGGAGATTGTAACGGCCCAGGTTCTTAGGCCTGTAAACCCTTGACGGCCCAACAAGAAAAAAAAAAGGAATGAAAAATAAATGGAAGGAGGAAGACTCCTAATCGGAGTCTTCTTCCTCTCCATTTTCATGAAATCGGACTCGAAGAGTCCAGCTAGGGTAGAAGATCTTCCCTGTAAAGACCCCCCTTCCCTCCCTTAGGACCTTACAACAAAATTTCAAAAAATAAAAAGGATTTGAGGGATATTTTCAAAAGAGAGAGCTGTGAGCGGTTGATCGAAAGAGAGGGGCCACCGGAGCTGTTTTTGGCCACCAGAACAAGATATGTTTCTTCTTCCTTCTTTTCGGATTGATCTTTCCGCCATCGACGTTCTTGAAAGTCGGCAAGATGCTGGTTCGGGCTCAAACAGGGCACCCTTGTTGTGTTGTTTCTCTCCTTTCGTCGCTGGCAGCAGGGACGGGTGGGGCTACCACCGGGATGGTAGCCTCGCCGCTACCGGGGTTGCCGAGGAGGGTGGCCGGAGATGGCCTACCCTGGCTGTGGGAAGGGGAGGCATTCGGGATGGGGGTCGGGTCCCTGTTTTGGTCATTGGGAAGAGGAGAAGAAATCTCTTCTCTCTTCTCAAAATAAAATAATAAAATAAAATAAAATAAAATAAAATAAACAATATTTGGGATACAGGTAAGGGTTCCGTTAAACCTCAATATATGATTTTTTTTAAAAATTAATTTGGTTAAATTGATTTGTTTGATAGGAGAACAGTCCAACAAATAGGAGGAAAACGAGTAGGATTTTGATATTCAGACTGTAAGGCTGTGAGTTTGATTTCTTATTGATTTACTTGGTTATTTAAAATTTTGAAGTGTTAATTATTTAGGCCTTACATGATCCTTAGGGTGCTGCTCTAGGGTTTGTGTGGCTGTGTCACGTGGCCAACTCAGGTGCTGGGTTCGGGGCGTGACACTTGTTGAGTCCAGAGAAGAAGAAATCTTCGGCTTTGGCCATCTTGGGGTTCTTGCAGTAAAACCATTCACAAACACTGCAATAATTATAAAAATGATTAGTACTTGGACAATGTATAATACCATACGTTATGCCTGCATGGTTACAAATGTCACAACTTGATCATAAAATCAATTGTTGATGAGCAGGAGTACCATCTGAGTGAAGATCAGCGATGCAGAAATCTTGGAGTTGGCTAGGATCAGAAGCAATGGCATGAGATGAAGCCAGAGCAAGGAGTGCAAGGAAGAGGAAATGGGCAGCCATCTGTTCTCTCTTTCAAGCTAGAAGAAGAATACCAAGGGATATGGAGCAAGACGTTCTGGAGGAGTCGATATATACAGAGGGAGAGTGGTTGATAAGGCTCGAGTTAGTATTCATCAAGAAAGAAGATAAGCTTGATTTAGTCATGCTGACTTCACTAAAATGAAAGAGTAAACCATGTTAGGTAAATTGCCTGCCATAGTTTTCTAATGCTTCCCCATGAATCTGTTGTTGTCCAAGTAATAGTTTGAAGAAGTTTCCCTGATAACACGAGGGAAGAAAATTATGACAAAGTAGTCCAGATAACGAAAAAGGAAAGTTATAATGTCAAGTTAATCATCCACACATAGATAATGGTTTCTCTTATTTTATATTATTATATATAAGTTCTAATAGCAATGGCAATCTTCTTTCAACTAATATACTTGTCGAGAATCCCTCTGATCACCATCGATTTTTACCATGATTTTCTTAGGTGTTCTATTGAGTTTCTTGACAACTTTTTTGCAATTGAGGTAATAATTGATCTCAAATCCCTCTTCCACCTTCTTCATAGTTCTTCAGCTAACATCGCCTGCCAAATTTGAGTCGATCGATTGCCAGATTTCATTAAGCAAGGCCTCCCCTTATTTTATTTTTTTGAGTCTTCTTCCACATTGGCCATGTTGGATGTCGACATGGTCGGAGTCCTCACCGGAGGTTGGGCCCCTTGCCTAGATTGTCGTTGCCTTCACTAGCCTTTTTGTTGTTATTTGAGCTATAGATGCCTCTCTTATTTTCTCCTTTTCTGCTTCCCTTCCTCCGGCCGACCACCATCACCAGTTGTTACCATAGCAAGTCGCCACCGTGGGTCATCGCCCTTTGGCCACCACCATTGCTAGATCTAGCTTTTCCTTCCCCTTCCTCTAGTTTGAGAGAAAACCACCATGGTTCTCTCATTCTCACTCTCTTTCTCTCTCCTCTCTTTTTCTCTCTTTTTTTCTCTCTGTCTCTTTTCCACCTAGTCTAGGAGATTTAGTGGATGGTCTTAGATTTCTACTCTATGGACTAAGTTTGACTCAAGTAGGGTGTTCTGAGTTGTTGATTTTTACTTTATAATTTTTGCTGATAAGTGGACCTAGTATTCTAAAGAAGCAACCATTTGGGCATGAAGATGCTAGGTAGGGTACTACTCTAGATCTTGGTTTTTAGACTGAGATATGGGTCGATACACTATGTTTGAGTCTATCATCAATAGAGATAACAATCCCAAATATTGGTCACCTATATATATATATATATATATATATATATATATATATATATATATATATATGATCCAGAAACAGCATGACGTGCAACAGTTTAAAAAATACCACAGTAAATTAAAAATAAGATGAAAAAAAAGAGAACAGAGTACATAGAGAAATTACATGGTTGGCTTGTCAGCCTACGTCCACGGGCAAGATCTCCACAGCTCCTCTTTTTTTTTTTTTTTTTGTTACACATGCTTCACCAACATGTGAATATCATGTGTATAACAATTCTTCCACTTGAAGCATGTTTGTCATCAACTAAGCACCACCGGAGACCTTGCCACCAAGCCGTTCGTCATCCGACTTGAAGTCGAGAGAAGTCTTTAAGCGCTCGAACTTCTTCTGAGTCATAGGCTTCGTCAACATATCTACATGATTTGAATTTGTATGAATCTTCTACAACAGGATCTTTCCTCCATCCACCACATCATGTACAAAGTGATAACGAACATCGATGTGTTTCATCTGAGAGTAAAAAGTGGGATTCCTCGCTAAATGTAATGCACTTTGATTATCACAAAACACATGTATGTTCTTCATTTTCACCTTCAGTTCTCCAAATAGCTTGTCCAACCAGATGGCTTCTTTGCAAGCATGTGTAACTGCCATATATTCTACTTCAGTTATTGAAAGAGCTACAATGAACTGTAATTTTGATTCTCAACTAACACACCGCCTGCCATAGAGAAAATATACCTATAGTAGACCTTCATCTATCTCTGTCGCCTACAACATCTGCATCAACATATCCAATACAATTCAAACTCATAGATCTGTAACACAAAGCCTGATCAAAAGTACCTCTCAAGTATCTGAGAATTTACTTCACAGCTACCAATGACCATGACCAGGATTTGCCATATATCTATCGACAACTCCCACTACATGTGCATTGTCTGGCCTTGTAGACACCATAGTAGATATAAGGCTCCTTACTGCAGATAAATATGGTACTAGAGACATGTCTGCCTTTTCTGCTTCAGTGCTGGGTGAATTTTTGAAGATAATTTTAAGTGAATAGAAAATGGAGTACTCACTAATTTTGCATTCTGTGTTGAAGCACCGTAGAACCTTTTCTACATAATCTTTTTGTGACAACCAAATTTTCCTACTCTTTCTATCCTTCAATACCTTAATCTCAAGAATATGATTTATGGCACCCAAATCCTTCATGTTGAACTCCCCAACCAACTAAGCTTTTAGTGTAGAGATCCTATTCATACTATTGCCTGCAACAATCATGTCATCCACATGCAATAGCAGAATACAAAAGCTACCATCACCATAATCACAAGAGTAAGCACAGTGATCAGCTTCACTTTTATTAAAATTCAAGCTTCTAATGAAAGAATCAAATCGCTTATACTAGCATCTAGGCACCTACTTCAAACCATACAATGATTTGTTAATCGACAAAACCTTTCTCAACAAAGTCTTCAGGTTGTGTCATATAAATTTTCTCATTCAGTTCACTATGCAAGAAATAGTTTTCACATCCACTTGTTCCAATTCCAGATCAAGAGCAGCAGCCATAGCTAAAACATCTCTGATAGTAGTCAAACGAACAACGGAAAAAAAATATCTCATCAAAGTCAATACCTACTTTCTGAGCATACCCTTTGACCACCAATCTGGCTTTGAATTTGTCAACATTCCCCTCAGAGTCCTTCTTCAGCTTATAAACCCAGCGACATTCGATTGCCTTTTATCCTTTTGGTAGTTGAACAAGATCCCATGTCTTGTTTTTGTGCAAGGATTCCATCTCCTCTTCCATAGCGCATCTCTATCTATCTGTACTAACTGACTCACAGGCCTCTTTGAAAGAAGTAGGCTCATGATCCTCTACCAAAGCAACAAATGCACTGATAGAGTTAGATTCGGGCTTGAAAGAAATGACATAATCATCATATATCACTGGAGGTCTGGTAATCCTTCTTGGATGACTTGAATCGGCATGTGCATCAGCAACTGGAGTCTCCTTATGGGGTGAATCTTCAATTTTAGGCTCATGCTCCTCATGAACTATCTCCTCCTCATCAATGACACCATCAACTTCCTCATGATCTTCTTCAATAATGTGCTCAACTAAAATATTCTTGCTTTACTGTTCTTTGACTGTGCCCTAAAAAGAATTTTCATTAAAAGCAATATCTCGACTAATAATTACTTTGTGGACTGTAGGATCCTACAATCTGTACCCCTTTGTTCCTGTAGCATACCCAAAAAAAAATAATCTTTTGGAATTCATGTCAAACTTTGTCCTTTTCTCCTTTGGAACCCAAACATAGGCATTACAACCAAACACATAAAGAAAAGAATAAATAGCAGGTTTATGGGACCAAACCTCTTCAAAAGTTTTGAGTTCTAATGTAATAGTTGGTGACCTGTTCACCAAATAATATACAGTATTCACAGCTTCAGCCCAAAATCTCTTCGCTAATTTTGCGGTGCTCAACATGCTCCTAACACGCTTCATCAGAGTTTGATTCATCCTCTCTGCAATACCATTTTGCTATGTTGTTCTAGAAATAGTTAGATGCTGCTTAATGCCATGCTCACTACAAAAATTCTCAAACTCCTTTAAACAAAACTCTCCTCCATTGACAGTACGAAGACATTTGATTTTGAAACTCTTTTCAGTTTCAACCAAAGCTTTAAAAACTTTAAATTTTTCAAATGCATTTGATTTTCTTTTAAGAAACATCAGGTGCTTCACATGTGTTAGCATGAATCAAATCAAGAAAGTTTTTACTTCTACTAATAGACAAAGAGAATGTCAATCGACGTTGTTTGCCAAACAAACAATCATCATAGAAATCAAGCGATACTGACTTATAACCAGGAAGAAGATCTTATTTAGATAATACCTAAAGCCCACACTCACTCATATGCCCCAAATGCTTATGTCAAAGTGCTGGAGATTCTGACTTGGCACTTGCAACAACTGCTTCTCCCACCAAAGTCTCACCAACTAATCTGTAGAGATTACTAAGTAACTCTCCCTTCGCCACTACCATGATTCCCTTCACCACTTTCAACTAACAATTCTAATTGATGAACTTCAAACCCTGCTAAGCAAACTTTCTCAATGATAAGAGGCCTTTTCGAAGTGCTAGGACATGTCTGACATTTGTAATAGTGTGAATACAACCATCAAACATGTTGATTCTTATATCTCTAACTCCCAATATTTTGCAAGCGCCATTGTCTCCCATGTAGACAACACCACCATTAATCGATCTGTAAGTGTAGAACCACTCTCGATGAGGAGTCATGTGGAAAGATGTGTCGAAATCAAGGAGTCATTGATTTAGAACTTCTGCTCTATCTAATGTAGATAAGACATCGCCATCCTCATAACAATAGAACTCTCTACAATTGTCTTGGAAATTTTCTAACTTGGACTTTGAATTCTCATTGCTGCCCTTTTTTAGCCTGCAATCTTTTTTCAGATGGCCTAACTTTTCGCATCCCCAACATTTTACTTGCTTCTTTCTCTTTGACTTGGATCTTGATATGGATCTTTAACCATTATCTCTCTCAGTGGATCTATCCCGTACAACCATCGCATCACCCATTGAATCAAGACTTGATTTTCTTCTAAGTTCCTCGGTAAGAAGCGAAGCGACCACAGAATCCATGTCTAAAAATGATGAAAGGCTAAGACTCTTAATCAAATTATCCCAAGAATCTGGCATAGAACAAAGAAGAATGCTGACTCATTCTTCATCTTCAATTTTGATGCCAACAGCTGCCAATTTATTGATAAGGGAATTAAATTGATTAAGGTGATCTTATACTGAAGCCTCATCTTGCATCTTCAGGTTGTACAACTATGACGCAAGAAAATCTTATTCACCAAAGACTTTTCCTGATAGATGTTCTTCAATTTATCCCACAACCTTTTCACAATTGTCTCAGATTCGACGTTAAACAACACCGAATCATCCAAAGTAAGGAGAAGATTTGCCAATGCCAATTCATCTTTCTCAGCAAATTATTTCTCTGTCATCCCTTCCAGCCTTTTGTCTGAGATTGCAATAGCACAACTGTCTTTCACCAACACCACATGCATCTTCAGCTTTCACAGTGCAAAGTTTGTCCCATTAAACCAAGGGATCTCAAACTTGGTTGTATTCTTTTCTACCATCTCGGATTGTACTACAAGATTAAATTGCTCTGCATGATCTCAGCTTTGATATCAATTGATACGGAAACAGCATGATATGTAACAGTTTAAAGAATACCATAGTAAATTAAAAATAGATGAAAAAAAAAGAGAACAGAGCGCACAGTGAAATTACGTGGTTCGACACAACCGCTTACATTCAGGGGAAAGATCTCCATAGCTTTCTTATTGATTTTGATGAAAAACAAAGAGAGAAAAAGATTACAAGAAAGAGGACTTTTTTTTTTATATATGTCATACGGCTGCCATACCAGTCGCCATACAAAAGGCCTTCCCACAAAAAACCCTAACGCTCATCTTTTTTTTTGTTACACGTGCATATCACGTGTATAACAATATATATATATATATAAAAAAAAAAAAAAAATATATATATATATATATATATATATATAAACCATTGATGCCCTATCATGAGCTGAAAATATGGTCATAGTTAGTCCAGGGTTGAAAACTTAAATATTGTTGGATTCATTACACAGTAAACTAAAATGAAGATTGTTTATTTATCATTGTTGTTGCATGAAAAGATATTTTGGATGCTATGATATATATTTTTTGAGCTGAGAAAGTATGCCTTATGCTAAATATTTGCACCAAATTTTGTGGCATTTTATTTTTATATTTGCTATTTGTAAAATTATATTATTGTAATTATATTGGATTGGATGTGTGGGGATTCTTACTAGGCTATAAATTTCATACCACTCCTTGACTTTGCCTATCAAAGTTGCAAGATGATTAGTTCTTAGATATAATTTGAAATTCTAGTAAGAGGATGAATTGTTAGAATGCCATTGATACCAGCAAAGTAATTTAAATTTGTAATTGGACAACTCTTCTTATTTTTTAATGATGGATTATCTTATCTTGTTATGAATGAAGTTCATATGATTCAACTATATTGAGTTTATGATGAATCTACAGTCCTTGCATATTCACTCGAGCCTTATCCTAGGATGTGTGCAATGATATTTCATAGCTGAATTGGGTGATGGCTTGAGGCATGACTAGCAATGACAATGGTGATGGTGGAAATGATGGTGATGGTAATGGTAGTGATCATGGGGTTACACACAATGATAGTGGTGGTAATAGTGATGGCAACGGTGGAGACAACAGTAACAGCAGCAACGATGGCTGTGGAGTCAACAATGTATGATGGTGATCATGGTTGTGGTGTCAATGATGATGACACTAGCTATCTAGCTAAAGAATTGTGAACAAATATAACATCAAAATCTAACACTACGTTTGGTATGAAAGATTATATTGATTGGAGGATGGATAAAGGAAGAAGGATAGATGAATGAGAGGATGGATGAAGCTTCTATCCATCCTCCTATATATTTGGTTGAACATGAAAGGATAGATAGGAATGATTTTCTCTTTTGTTTGGCATAAAAAGAAATAAAAAAATGATGGATGATATTTGTATGATATTTTTACTAAACTATTTTTTGATGAAAAAATATTATTATTAGTATATAACACTTTTTTATACTAAAGAAGTAGGATAATATATAAACTTATAATCTTTATAAGTTATAATTATATAAAAATATATAATTTTTTAATTTTATTTTAATATAATTAAATAAATTATCTTAATAATATATTATATATAAATTAATTTATTTATATATTAATTATATAAATAAATAATTAATATATAATTTAATTTAAATAGTCAATTAATCTTATATAAATATTTAGTTAAAAATAATAGATAGGAATGGAAAAAAAGAAGATAATGTTAATTATTTATAATTATAAAAAATATGTAGTAAAATTAAAATAATAAGTAATAAAATTTACTAGTATATAATTAATAGTATAGATAAAATAAAAATATATATAAATAAAATGAATGAAAAAGTGAATAAGTATTAAGATTTTATCAAAAAATTAATAAGAGATAATTTTGTCAACACAGAAATCTACCCCTCATATATGCTCTATCCATTCTTTCTTGCCTCCTCCCAATTTGAGAGAATGCAAAATGGTGGGCCAAGATAGATTGGTAATCCCTCTTTTTCATCCATATATCCTTTTTTAAGTTTTTTGAACCAAATGGTGCATACAAGCCATCCATCCTTTCAAACTCATTCATCCTCCCTCTCACGACCTGAACCTAACACAGAGTGAAAGTCCTTTGTTGTAAATACAAATCAACGCCCGCAAAGTTGGGGGGAATTGACTATTGCGAAGTTTGCCAAAATATATTAGACTCATAAGGCATTGAATTTGCCATTGACTTGCAAAAAAAGAAACAGGTTTGTCATGTAACCAAGTAAGTGTCCTAGAAGATTGAAATTAGCTCTTTAAGATTTATCGGTTGATGTGGATTACAAAATTTTTGAGACCATTGCTGCAAGTGGGTCTTTAACTTAGTGGTGGCGCATTTGACCAAACCCTATAGAAAATTAGCATATTAGAATGATATATAAAAATAATAACTTATTTTTTATTATTATTTACTATTATAATGGCATGATTAAAATCTTGGCTAATAGAGAGGGCATTATACCCCTCTCTTTTATTTATAATCTTGTAATCTCACTTAATTTCTTAGATCAAAAAGTATATAACCCTTCTATTGGGAAATGGCCCTATATTTTTATCCTTTTGCTAGTAAAGTTGTACAAATCCTATTATACTTTCCAGGGATAAAGAAAGAATCACACATCATATAGTGATGTTACCTACTAATGGGATCTGCTCAAGTAGTTCCAGTCTACATTATTTGGATTCTCCATTTTCAAGCTATCTATACATATCGATACTTTTGAATACTTGGAAACCACATAAACACAACTAGAATTAAGTGTCCTTCTATCAGCATGAAGCATTTAGCACTTGGCATTTCTTTCAAAGTATCAATATATTATAAATATTAAGGTCTCAAAGCTTTCTAGGCACAAGCAAAGTGTCCTTATCTTAATATAAAGTTGCATAGATATTTTGCTTACATACATGTGTCATGTCTCTTTGTATAGAATTTTGGATGTTGCCAAGTCCAGTACTTGAGAACAGTTAGACACTAGCCAGCTAATCTAATATATATATATATATATAAACAAAGGCCTCTCGAAGGAGAAAATTTTATTTGCCACATATGTATTTTTTCTGAAACCATTGATTGCCACGTGTCCAAGGCAGTATTTATTTTTTTCTTTGGCTTCGGCATGACAAAGAGCTACGAATGGGCCGACGAGGAGCTAGGCGCCACAAAATTGTAGCCCATCGCCTAAGCTTTCCTTGACCGCTTCCTCCCCGATTGAGACGATACAAAAACCCATCTACGCCTAAGCTTCCCTCGACCGCTTCCTCCCTGATTGAGACGATGCAAAAACCCATCTATGCCTAAGCTTCCCTCGACCGCTTCCTCCCTAATTGAGATGATGCAAAAACCATTTGCCTCGTTGCCTCGACGGCATCCATGGCGAGTGTGACAAAAATCGGTGTGCCTTTCTCTAAGCGCGGTGATAGGGGAGGGTGTGGTGGAGCTCATTGCCACCGTCGGATGAAGAGGGGTTATCGAGGGATCCATTAGCATCGGAGGAGGGCTTGGAGGAGTACTGTAAGCCGAAGCGGGAGGTCGCAGGGCCCCAAGATTAGGAAGGGAAAGGACAGGTGCAGCCAAAGGCGGCGGCAATGACGCTCGAGCGAGCATCGAAAAAAAAATAGAGAGAGAGGAAGAGAAGGAAGCAAGAAAAAGAAAGCAGGAGACGGCGAGGCCCCAATAGCAAGAGGGGCGGGGTGAGGTGGGAAGGGAAGGGCGGGCGCCGCCAAGGGTGACGACACTTGAGCGAGCATTGGAAAAAAAAAAGAGAGGAAGAAGATGGAAGAAAGAAAAAGAAAGAAAAAAAAAGAAAAGAAAAAGAAAAAAATTAAAGTTTAGATTTTTATTTTTTAAAAAAATTAAAATTTAAACCTCTAAAATTTCAATACCTGAAAAAAAAAAAAGAGATTTTTTCTCAATTTCTAATCTTTAAATCTCTTACGAGCCATTAGTTGGAGGCACACCATAAATTTTCGCTCCGCTCCAAGCTCGAAGATGCTATTGCCATTGGTGGCAGTGATGGCTGCTAGACAATATTGCCTGCTTTACTATTGGGAGGTTTGGGGAGTGTGCAAGGAGATGATCAAAGGACATCGACAACATTGTCGGCTTTACTATTGAGAAAGTTGGGGGTGTGTGAGGAGATGATCAAAGGAAAAGGAGAAGAGATAGAAAGATTTAAAAATGATTAAAGATAAAAATAGTAAAAAATGATGGGCTTATTAAGGAGTTTCGCAGAATCAAGATCGTCGATCTTCATAAGATTTGCTTGTAACTTATAATCCTCGCTATGCATAAAATATATTTTTTATTTTTTTATTTATTTTTAAATGTATATAGAATAGATAAATAAAATAAAATATTTTTAAAAAAATACATTATTGTAGAGGAGTCTGAGAAAGAGGAGGACCTCTCCGATGACTCTCCAGTGGCTGCACCGCTTTGACGACTCTATTGAGGAAAGGAGGGGGGTCTGCAGCAAGTGCAAGAAAGGTAACATCTTGAAGGAGAGGGAGGTCTGTTTGGTCAACAACATGAGATACTGCAGCAATTGTGTGCTGAAGGCTATGGGGTCTATGCTGGAAGGGAGGAAGTGTGTGAGCTGTATTGGTCATCTGATCGATGATTCCAAGAGGTCAGTTTTGGTAAATGTTCAAAGATGCTGTCCAAGTTATGCAGTCCATTGGAGATCTGGTAGATCATGAAGATGGAAAGGAAGTGCTTTGCAAACTAGCTTAGACTTAAGCAACTGATTCTCAATGTGCAGCCATTGAGGCAGGAAGAGCTTAATGAGATTTTGGGGTATTTATACCAGTGCACAAGTTGAGGCCTGGGAGGTACTGGTACGACAAAGATTCTGAACTATTGGAAAAGATGAAAACTCTTTCAGTGATTTAAACCTTTTGGCAAGCTTATAATCAGTTACTTTGACGTTTGAAATTTAGTGTAGTATTAGAAATTGAATTGATAATACAATGAGAGAAACACATTATACATAGAATATATATTTTTTATTATTTTAATTATTTTGAAAATATAAAGAATAGATATAGATAACTTAATAAAATAATATATTTTTAAATAAAATATTATTTTTAAAAATATTATTTTTAAAAAAATAATAAAAATATTATTTTTGAATAATAATAAAGTAGTATTTTTAAAAAAAAAAAATATAATATTTTAAAAAATAAAAGTAGGGGAGGTAGAAGAGACAAAAATAATAAAAAAAATATTATTTTAAAAAATAAAATATTATATAAAAAAGATAATATGCAAGTGGAGGATTCGCAGGCTTTTCTATCTTCCTCGTTACTATAATGTTATTTAAACAATCTAATTTTATATTTTTATTTAGCATATTTAATATCATCCATGATGTCTTTTATATCATATTGGATTTTTAATTTATAAAAATATTATTTTAAGAAAAAATAATTACATGCCGTGCGTTGCATGTGGTTCTAAACTAGTATCTTGATAATATTGCTGCTAATATGATAATGATTTGTAACTCGCTTCACTTGGAGAGTTTTAGAACTTGAATCCTATAACAGTGCCCCCATATTTTTATGAAAGAGAAAAAAAGAAAAAGAAAAAGAATGCTTAAGACGTACAAAAAAATGTTGTAGACTTATTTTTTTTAGTGAAATAGGAAGCTGAGAAAGCAGCCATATCTTCATTGATCAGTAGAAGAAAAGTACAATCAGAGGAGTAAAAATAAAGCAAAGTTGCAGATTACAGCTAAGCATCTACGAGCTGAAATAAAACAGCCACCACCCAAATAGAAAAGAAAATGAATTACATAAATTAATCAAAAAAAAAGTTGAATTTAAAATTAAGCAAAACAGTTTTAAAAGAAGCCAGCAAAAGCTACAACCCCAGCAAACAAACTCAACAGAGAAAAACTGGCATCCAAAATGAGACGAAATACATATAGAAAGAAAAAGAGCTGCATCAAAAGCCATGAATGATGAAGATCATCGTGATTCATATTAATTAAATATAGGGTTGGCCATTGCACATTGAAGGAAAATACTAAATATTGATTTCTTCTTCAAGCGTGCACCAGGCTAACAGGTATAGCAGGGTATGTTATCTGGTTCATTAAGTGATGAACTTTCTGAAGCTGATGAAACAACTAAAATTAACAGCACCTGCACTTTTATAACATACTCAAAGGATTCAAAGAAAGACCATCATGATCACCATCTGACAGAGTAAAACTGCAAATATTGAATGATAAAAGTAATTTTCTTTACTAGTATAACATATAGTAAGCATATCTTTGCTCAAACAAAATCTATGCAAACAGAGAGACAATGTTTGCTTTTTCGAACCAAACAATACAAAAAAAAAGATCAAAGACACCATATTTCTGACATCAAGTAGTTCGCATGCAGTTGCCTAGTTGTTGTTGTCCATCCAGAATTGGGCCTGAAGCCAATCTACAGTCTTCTTGTCCAGTTGAAAGGCCTTGGCAAGAACATCATCAGAGATTGGTGGCTTCACTCCAAAGACTACATTGGCTATGGTGATGACGCCAGGGTTCTGGCTACTGAGACCAGCAATAGCAACAGCATTTGTCTTTCCATAGTTGAACTGAAAATGGATGAGACCTTGAGGAAATACAAACACATCACCCTTGTTAAGGACCTTAGCGAAGAGCTGGTTGTTGGGGTTAGATGTGACAAAGCCCACGTAAAGTGTGCCTTCCAACACGGTAAGGATCTCAGTTCCCCTTGGGTGGATGTGAGGAGGGTTGACACCATAGGGTGCAAAGTCCAGACGAGCTAGCGAGATGCCAAGGGTGTTGAGCCCAGCAATTTGGTTCACATTGACTTGAGTCACATTAGACCCAAGTTTGTTTCCTGTGTCACGGGGCTTGTCAAGGCCACAAAAGAAGAAATCTTCGGCTTTGGCAAGCTTCGGGTCCTTGCAAATGAACCCATTTACAAACACTGCATTAACAATCGCAAGAAATAAGGTAAGTATAAAGACATGATAGAAACTGATCATTAGCGTCTTTGAAGTAGGTTGACAAGTAACTTCAGGAAAATTACACAGCATGCATACTAATTACATATGCGATAACTAATAAGATAGATGTTGAATAGGAGTACCATCTGATTTAAGATCAGCAACACAGAAGTCTTGGAGTTGACTAGGATCTGAAGCAATGGCATGAGATGAAGCCAGTGCAAGGAGAGCAAGGAAGAGGAAATGGGCAGCCATCTGTTCTGCCGTTCTACCCAGCGAAAGAATCGCAAGTGATATGGAACAAGGTGTTGCGGTCCAATGGCTTGGAGGAGGTAGATCTATATAGCGGGAAACGTGGACTTGGCCTGTGATAAGGCTTGAATTAGTCATGCAACTTTATTAGAAAGTGGAAGAGCTGGTACAGGAACATTTCATGGCATGGTTTTCAAAAGGTTCCTCATGTGTTGATATTGTCCCGGCAAAACTTTGATTAAGTCTTGATGATTGCTGGGGCAACTTTATTAAAAAAGTTGTTCGAGAACAGGTAAAGCAAGTGATTATAATATTACCAAACCATCTAACATAGGTTATGTCTTTTCCTTTCATTTTTTTAATACAATTTCTGATGCCTGTTGTAGTCTTGTTTGAACGAATACCGGCCGAGTCGTTAGATAATGATTACATTCAATTGTGATCTCGATAATGTCTCAACAAGAAATCTGCGCAACTGTTAATTGTAAATGTGACTTACAGGGAGAATAACGTCATGAAGACCGGTGATTTCCGAGGGTGCATTAGAATGCATGGAACTACTTGGCATAACAAATATGACGATGACACATTTCTTTTTAATTGTCTAATTCTTTCCAATTGGATGACACGCTCAATCAAAATATTTTTCATAAAAAAAAAAATTGTTTTGACAGGTCAATTTCAAGTCCAAATGATGGAATTTAGCCTTGATGTCCTCATACACCTCATCTTTCAAGTGATAATATCACTTTGCAGAGTTCACAAAGTTAGCTATATTGTTAAAAAAAAAAAGTATTACTCAAGCAGGTACCATTATGGTCTTCAAAAATTTAATGCATGATTCAGTTTCTTAATATAATTGATTTTACTCTTCTAAATGATCAAAATGATCTATATTGAGTCTGATGATCCTTCTGAATCATGGTTGATTCAAATCTAATGTAAAGCTTTTTGGACCAACTCATCTTCCTCATTTGTCTTCCTCCACAATCATCTTCTTCTCCTCGCCGGAATATATGCCTTCCTCCACCATGCTGTCTTCTTCTCATCAACGGTCAAAGGGTGTCTTCTTCCTCTCATTCGTCATCCTCTCCCTTTCTCCCCAACATCCGTGAGTCCACCACTATCATCTACCCATTAATAGTTGACTGGCTGCTTCATCCTTCATAGTTGACCGTCATCCTCCCACCATCTTCTATCATCTCATTCATTTTCCTCTCCTCTTCTCCCCAGCATCCCGTGGTGAATCACCATCATCTCCACACTGATGTGTAAGGCCCAACCCAATCCATTGACCAGTAGGACTAACGAAGTCCAACTAGTCCAACCTGGTGTTGGAGAAAGGCCCAAAATGGCTTGCTCTCAATTTAGATCAGGGTAGAGCCCTCGCAACTACGGAACAAACATGGTACAAACTATTATGATAAACCCAATAAAATTTGTACAAGGCCTCTTCTATCTCAAAAGATATTGGGATTTTCTTGTAAAGCAAAATAATAAATAATAAATAAAACTTTTGAATTTTATTTATTGTTATTGTGGATAAAGGAAAATAAATAATTAACCAGAAAGAAAGATCTTAAAAGATAATTATTTGGAGTCTCATCATTTGGACTATCAATCTGATCAAGTTGTACCGTTATCTTTCAAGCTTTAAATTTCTCCGTCATTATTGCTATAACTTCATGTAGGATTTTTCAAAGTCACACTAGAACAAAAGGCTATAGAGTCGCAACAATGATGCTATTGAACCATAATGAAACAAAATCTCACCATCAAGAAATATCACAAAAACACACTCAAAACATCAAATGTGATGCTACAAGTCTCCGAGCTGATGCGGATGAGGTCGGTCTCCTACCGACCTTGAGTTTGGCAGTGTTTCGAGGACTGGCACTCCTTAAGAAACTTGAAAAGAAAGTCTACACTCATCGAAGATTCTCCAATGGGAGATTCTTTGATGCTTAAGTTAGTCAGCTTGAGAATAATGGAGGAAAAAGAATGAGAGAGAGAGAGTGTGTGTGGGTGTGCTCTTGTTTCTTTTGGAGAGAAACTTACTTGAGGGTTCCCTTTGCCCCTTAATGTAAAGAGGGATTGTCATGCATTACCTCCAAATTCGATAATGAAAATGAAAAATCAGTACTCACAAGTGTGAGGATCATAGGTTGTTGGTTACAGATATTAACTACGTGATTTTAGCTCATGTGTCCAAGATTGAAAGGAATCGTTAGGTTCTATAAGATTTCATCGGATCAATCTTTCCTTCTTTAATGGCTTGATGGCTCAGAGTTTGTCTTATATCATCGGTACGAGCCCAACCTCAAGGCCAGTATGTGTCCGAGTTTAGGGTCAGACTATAGCCAATGTCGAGGAGTTATCTCAGTGGGATAATTTGGTTATCCAATCTTCCATGCTCGATGTCCGAGGAGCTCCTCTAGAATTGATGCGGTTTTCCTTTGAGTCGTCGGTCCCAGATTTGATGTGAGTGTTCAGCCTTAGCCCAAGGTAGGAGAGGTCAAGGTCAGATGGTTGATTCCCCCAATAACGTTTGCCCCCCACTTTCGACCCTAAAGTGACTTCATCGCTTCGGACAAAGGAAGTAGCTAGCTTTTCGAGACTCGACCTCAACTCTCAGTTTGATCTCCAAGTTGGAGCATTCAATTCACATTATTTGTGGAGAGAAATTTGGAGCTCCATTAGTATGGTGCTTCGCAAGTCTTGCTACAATAATGAGGAGTGGGCGGCCCAAAGCACCCACTATAATGATTTGACATAGTGATTCGGCAATTTTTTTGGGTCCATTGTGGCTTGCCACATGTCAATCATCGGTAGGCCCGGAGCTGTTTCCTATAGATTTACCTACATGGCATGATCCGGGGCTGGTGCAATACAGAGTCATGCGATCCATCATCCCTGATGCTTGCCACATGGCAAGATCTAGTGCCATTGTGTTTTGATCTAGGCCATTGATGGGTAGTATAAATAGGCCCTCTTTGCCCCTTCTTTCCTTTTGATCAAGTTTCTACCATTCTGTCTTGCTGCTATGACTGCCAGAAGAAAGCCCGCCATCACCAGTCCCACTATCTCCTCCAACACTGGTGACCTTTTGGACCTCTGAGGCACTTTTTTCAGTTGGTCCTTCCTCTTTTTTTTTTGTTTTTTGTTGGTTTTTTGCTCAATTTTCCTCTCAGATTTTCTATCCCATTTTATAGTTTCCTTCTTCTTCTTCTCTTCCATGGCATCTGATGGCAACAAGGCCAGGGCGAAAGTCATCGGGGTGGCCAAAATCCTCAATTGCCCTTTTGTGGGGTCAGACCTAAGGGGAATCCTTGGACCACTATCAAGACTGGCTTCTCATCTATGTGTTGATCTCTTGAACTCCAAGGTTTGGGTAGTCCTATGAAGAGCTTCAAAGACTTCTAGGTCAGACAACAAGGAGTCTAGCATCACTAAGTCTGAATTGAGAAGTTTTCGAACTCAGTACTCCATCCCTTCTTCTTTCTAACTGGAGGTCGAGAAGATTAGATCACCAAGGCTCTAGAGGGGTGAGTCACCATATACAATGAGTCCCTCCCAGCCAATCTTTGCCTTCCACTTCATCTTTTTATTAGTAATATTTTAGATTTCTATAGGGTTCTTCCTACCCAGATCACCCAAATTCGATTTAGATGATTATTGTCTTCATTATTCTTTATGATCTCCTCAGGATCCCTCTAAGGTACTCGCCCTTTAGAGTGATGTTCACCCTTAAGAGATACCCCACGAGAAAGGATAGTGGCACTTTTCTCCTCGACAAGGATGCAAGTTCATTAAAGGGCTTCCCTCCTCGGTCTATGGCTGGAAGAGTCATTTTTTCTTTGTCTCCTCAGATTCATCTTGGGGCTTCAACTAGATCTAGGGTGATATATCCTTGGCTTTCACCCAATAAGGATAAATCAGTACTTGCCAAGGACAATGAGGACTGTCACTCCCTACTCATGTCAAGGTGCTGGAGTTAAAGAAGCTAGTGATCGAGCAGGTGTTGTACGATGCTAGTTTGGCATTGTCTCGAGGTATAGTTGATTTCTTTTGACTTAGTGTTTCATCTTGTGTTTGTGGTTGATTTTCATAATGACAATCTCTGTTTGCTTTTGTAGTGATGAAGCCGTCACTGGAGTTAATGAAGTCAGCCTTGAAGAAGAGATCAAGCTCCTCTAGCTAGGGGGAGCCTCCATCCAATAAGCAAAAGAAGTCAAGGCCAATGACTTCTTCTCCAGTCCCTGTGCTATCATTGGTGACCTCAAGCATGGAGCTGGTGGAGATCGATGACGAGCCTAAAGTCGTCGCCATTGTCCCCTTGAGGTCAACTCCCCCAACCTCTCCTATGTTGGGATGCTCTCTAGGTCTGGTGCCACCTTTTCAACAAACTCCATCCCCATCTGTCCAACGTTCGTTCTGATATCCTTGGTGGCATCGACTTTAGCAGCGAGGTCTAAGGTAGGGCCCTCCTCATCCAAGATCAAAAAGGGACTTTTCACACTGGCGATGAGAGTCTGGAGTAGTGATCCCACTCTTCGAGATCATCAGCTCACTTGGGAGCTTATGAAGATGATGCTACTACTGTCCGATTGAGCAGAGTAGAAATCTCATCTCCTAGATGAGGTGGTGGGCTCTAGTTATGCTAGTCTCCTCGAGATAAGAATTTCTCTTTAATTTACTTTACTCTCCTCATTTACAGTCGATATTTCTAACAATGTATTTTCCTTTTGCAGTTAGCCCATGATGTCATGGTCCTCAGCAAGGGCTTTGTTGGTTTTAACCAAGTGAATCTCTCACTGAGGAGAAGCCACGAGCCTCTAATGCCAGATAGAGGCCACTAAGGGGGTGAAGAAGGTGGCCAAGAAGGATGGTTCCCAAGCTAGGTCTGAGCTCCTGGCTGCTTGGGAGAAGATTAGTGCCCTCAAAGGCCTCATTGTAGTGGAATGGGATGCCACCAATGTGCATCAGTAGAAGATTGCCAAGCTGGAGGAAGCATTGGAGATCGATGAGGTGCCACTCAAGGCCACCAAGGAAAAGGCAGAGGCCATCGAAGCTTGGGCCATTGAGGAGAAATCTAAGGTAGTCACCAAGGCCAAGTCCCAAGCCGTTGAGCAATTCAAGGCACCCACTGACTTTGAAGCCAAAGTTGCTAACGGCTGCTCGATGGCTTATGGTTATAGGTTCCAAGCCTGCAAGTTGCAGGTTGCTCTACTCTTTTCCAAAGTCGACATGATCCACCTCGACCCGAAGCTAATGACGATGAGGCCGAGGTGGAGGAGGATCAGGCTGTGCTGTCATCTGCTGCTGAAGCTGAGGTCACCCCAGCTACCAAGGTTGCTCCTGCACCATCATCCGAGCCTGTGGTCGAGGAAGCTCCTTAGTTATATTTTTGTACTTTTTCAATCTTTTGTAATGAACTCTTTTATCAATGAAGTGAACTTTTCTCTTCTTAAGTTTCCAATGAGTTTGTCATGGCATGTTTGTTGTTTATTTTTTTAAGTCTCGAAGGTTATGGTGCATCCGACCTAAAATTTATCAGCTCAGACAAGTGTCCAAGGTAAATCCAAAGTAGAGGTCATTGGTCTAGACAAGTATCCAAAGTTGGCCATTTTGGTTCCATGTCTGAAATGAATTTGGTGTAGAGTTAGTTAGTTTAGACTCATATCTAAAGTCAATTTGATGTGGAGTCCATCGGTTCAAACTCGCATCCAAAGTCAATACTTAGCAAAATTTGCTAAATTTACTAGGAATTATAGTATCTCAAGTCCATGACGTTGTCTGTGCCCAACTGGGGTCAATTTGTGAGGTCGGGATGTTTCCAACCTATGTTTATAGAGGTCTTGGCTTGGGTCAGGTTATCTCCTATTGATCGGTTTGTTATCGAGCACCTATTTGAAGGTCTTAGCCGAAGCTAGAATATCTCTATGAGGTTGATTTCTTTGACCTAGTCATCAAGGGTCCATGCCAAAGCTCGAATACCCCCAGATCGATTTCTATCCGACCTCCATACATCAATGGTTGAGCTAGAGCTTGGGTATCTCTAGTTTATTGGCATTTTAGCACATGTCTCCTTAGATGTCCTTGGCTATGACCAAGGTATTTGTGGGGAAATCAATTTTGGCCCACCTCAATCGATTTCTTCCTTAGTTGCTTTTTGTTATGAACCTATATAGAGGCTAAAGAAACTAATAACAATTTTATTGATCAAGTAGTCAATATAAAACTTCATAATAGTATATTCTTAAGTTCTTGATGTTCCAAGTATGGGAGTGCCATCGAGGTCTTTGATTTTGTAGACCTTGGTTTGAATGACTTCAGTGACCCGATAGGGCACTTTCTAGTTGGGGCTAGATTGCCTTGTTTTGTGGGTTTGGACACTTTGACTCTTTGAAGGATGAGGTCTCTAGGTAGAAACATCTTCGACTTGACCTGAGCATTATAATACCAAGCCACTCGCTGTTAGTATGTCCTGATCTAAGCTCGCTCCTTATTTCTTCCAACAAGTCTAAACTCATTCGAAGCCAATTTGGATTATCTTGCTTGCTATAGTGCTCCACACTGGTTGTCAGCTTGCCAATCTCAATAGAGAATACAACTTTGGCTTTGAAGGCAAGGTTGAAGGGGGTTTCTCTGGTAGGGATCTGAGGTGCCATCCAATAGGCCCATAGTATATTGTAAAGTTTCTCGATCCAAAGTTCTTTTGCTCGATTGAGCCTCGACTTCAAACCTTGTAAGATGGTGCAGTTAGTCACTTTGGCTTCTCCATTGGACTATAGGTGGGCACCAACAGAAATAAGCCTGTGGTCGATGTGAAGCTCTCAGTAGAATTTTTTGAACTTTGAGTTGTCAAAGTATCATCCATTGTAGATAATGATGGCATGTGGTAGTGCAAATCAGCATATGATGAATTTTCAGACAAAGTCCTTGACCTACTTCTCGATGATCTATGCCAGCGACTCAGCTTCAACCTACTTGGTGAAGTAGTCAATTACAACGATAAAAAACTTTCTTCATCCGATTGCCTGTAGGAAAGGTTCGAGGATATCAATTCTCCATGTCACAAAGGGCCATGGGGCAGTGATCGGTGCAAGCTAAGTCACCCGCCTTCATTAGATATTGGCATACTTTTGGCATTGGTCACATCTCTTAACAAGGTCGGCTGCATCTTATTATAGGATTGGCCAATAATATCCTTGTCAGTTTATTTTGTAGGCCAAGATTGGCTCCTCAGGTAGTTGCCATAGATGTCTTTGTGGACTTCTTGGTGCATAATTTACCTTGAACGACATTGGAGCAAGGGTAATGAGAATGACTTCTTGTATAGCCTTTCATCTATTAGATATACCAAGGAGATTGGCATTTGATTTTTTGGGCTTCCATCGAATTAGATGGTAGGCTGCTGTTAATGATGCAGTTGATGAGGAGGTCCATCTAGCTCAGCTCATGCCCGACCTATAGGATAGTTGGCTACTCCTTAATATTTGACTTCTTTAAATGCTTGATGAAGACTCCCTTATTGAATTCACTACATCTTGAGGTGGCGAGGTGAGATAAGGCATCGACTTGAGTATTTTCCAATCTTAAAATTTAATGCACCTCGAAAATCTGGAAAGCTGAATGGAGGTCCTTCAATTTTTATAGGTACCGATCCTTCATCGGATCTCTAGCTTTATATTCATCTCATATTTGGGTAACAATAAGCTATGAGTTGGTGAAAACTTTTGAGTTTTTCTATCCTAAGCTTCTTAACAATACTGAGGCTGGCTATCAGTGCCTCATATTCAACTTCATTGTTGGAGGTGTCGAAGTCGAACAAAAGAGCGTACTCCATCACAACTCCTTTTAGGCTTGCAAGAATAAGCCTAGCTCTGCATCTGTGCAAGTTCGAAGCTCTATCCATGTGTAGAACCTACTAAGGACCTTGTTTCTCCTTCTTGGATTGTGTTAAGGTCAATTCTTCATCAAGTATGGTGCACTCGGTGAGAAAGTCGGCCAGTACCTAAGCTTTCATTGCTGGTCGAGGTCAATAGCTGACATCACTTCTCTGAGCTCAATCACCCACTTTGCCATGCACCCTGAGATATCTAATCTTTGCATAATGGATTTCAAGGGTTGATCGATCAAGACAACCATTGAATAGGACTGAAAATAAGGTCAGAGTCACTGTGCAGAGGTGATGAATGCATACATCATTTTCTCAGCTCTTGAGTATCTTGTCTCCGCATCCCATAGGATTTTACTTGTATAGTTGTTTGACTTTTGAGTTCCTGCATTTTCTTATATAAGGATCAAGCTAACTACAACAAGTGAGACCGACAAATACACATACAGCTCCTCACCTGACATTGGTTTGGATGATAGTGGTGATGTTCTGAGATACTTCTTGAGATCTTTGAATGCAACTTGGCATTCCTCTAACTAGCAAAATTCTTCATTTGTCTCGAGACTTTAAAAAATGGGAGGCACATCTTGGTTGACCTCGAGATAAATTGCCTAAGAGCTACTACACAAATTGCCAAGCATCGCACATCCATTTTGGTGCTCAGGTGCTTCATCTCCAATAGTGCTCGAATCTTCTCTGAATTTGTCTAAGTCCCACATTATGTCACCATGAACCCCAAAAATTTTTTTGAGGTCATACTGAAGGCACACTTATTGGGATTGAGCTTTATTTGGTGTCATCTTAGCTTGTTGAATGCTTCCTTGAGGTCAGCTATGTGCTGATCTACCTCAATGCTCTTAACCAATATGTCATCGACGTAGATCTCTATGTTACAATTGATCTGGCATTTTGAATGTCTTATTGATGAGGTGCTGATAGGTAGCTCTTGTATTTTTCAATCCAAAAGGCATCATTTTGTAACAATACAAATTTTTATCGATGATGAATATAGTTTTTTGCTCATATTTGGGTACTATTCAGATTTAATTGTATCCTAAGAAGGCATCCATAAAACTCAAGAGCTTATGACCCACAGTGGCATCCATCAGCTGGTCAATTCTTGGGAGTGAAAAACTATCCTTCGGGAATGCCTTGTTCAAGTCAGTGTAGTCAATGTAGATCTTCTACTTGCTGTCGGCTTTTTTAACTATGACAATATTGGTGAGCCACTTTGGATAGTGGGCTTCTCAAATGAATTCTATCACTAGGAGTTTATCCACTTCCTCATCAATCACCTGTTATTGTTGCCAAGAAGTATTATTAGGCTAGCACCTGGTCTCCTTGGACTTCTCTAACCCCATTCTGAATCAAAAATCTCATCAGTATGTGGTACATGGAGATGATTGCTCATAGCATGCTCAGATCGGGGTGACCCAGTATTTCATTGCAAGTAGAAGGCACCCGAACTACAAGAAATATGAGTTGGATAGTTGCTTGCTGAGGTTCTCACCCAGTGGTTACCGATAAAGTGATCTCACCTTCAACTGCAATAGAGTCTCCAAAAAGTCTGACCAAGGGTGTGTTCACCTTAGTCCGTCAATGGGTAACTTCATTTTTTGGAATGCATCATAAAAAAAAAATATTGGTCGAACTTCCACTATCAACCAATTTTTTTTTATATCATAGTTTGTTATCATCATTAATACAATAACAGCATCATCATGAGAAGTTTGAAATCCTCGAAGATTATCATCAGAGAAAGAAACAACATCCCCCATGCATCATCTCTTCAAATTTCTAGCTCGGTCTTCTGACCCCTGCCCCTAGCAAATCCCGAGATCATATTTATAACACTAGTCATTAATCGGTTACCATTATTTTTCTCATTGACTTGGTGTCGAGGTGGTTGTTATGTTGCTCGGCTTTCCCAATCTCAGATATATTCGCCAAGATAGCCCCTCCAAATCAAGGCTTTGATCTTGTCCTTCAATTGGAGGCAATCCTTGATGTTGTGGTCATGGCTGTGGTGGATGCAACAATATTTTCTCTTACTTCTCCTTATCGATGGGGCCTTCATTGGTTGAGGTCGATGTAGATATCCTTGACCCTCAATTTCCATCAAGATCTAGGCTTGAAGAATGGATAAGAGGGTGTGGCTGTTATGTCATTGAGGTGGGCTCCTCGGCCTTGGGTTCTTTGGTACTCAAAAGGACTCACCTTCACTCCAAGCTCCATGGGGCTCCTCGTGAGTCCATTTCTTGTAGTGAGTTCTTCCTCCCTCGGCTTGCCGAGGCGACCACCCAAGCTTCTTCCATTTGTATGCACTTTCGAGCTTGCATGAGGAGGTTGGCAATCCTTAGGAAAGTTTTATCGAGGAAGAATATAAGGTGTTTGTTCTGAAGTCCTTGCTTAAGAGCTAACATGGCAACCAACTCATCAAAATTGCACACTTCGAGTGTGACCACATTGAAATGTGCCACATAGTCATGCAATAGCTCTCCCTCTCTCTGTTGGATAAAGAAAAGGATGTCCAAGTTCTTTGGTTGCACTCGATTGTTGCCAAAGTGCATGACAAACTACTTCCCAAGTTGCTTAAATGAATAAATTGACTCCAATTGTAGACCAAAGTACCTTACCCACACTGGCTTCTTGAGTGTGGTTGGGAAAAGCAAGGTAGAGGAGGGCATTTGAAGCATCCTAGAGCATCACGAGGGCCTTGTAGCCCTCCAAATGGTCGAGTAGATCCGAGGAGCCATCGTACGGCTCTATCTGTGGCATCTTAAACTGACTCAGAATTAGTTTCCTAGTATCTTCTAGGAGAAGGGGGGACGCAAGTTGAAACTAAGGCTGTCATCCTACCTCTAGCTTCCATTTTAGACTTCTCCAAGCTGGTTCTCTATTTTCCAAATCTTTTGTTTGAGATCATCCTCCCGACGAGATCTTCTAGGGCGTGATGAGTAGTCCGAAGTCGAGTCTCCACCAAAAGACTCTAGGGTACATTAGCATCGATCCTCTCCTCTAGGGCTCTGACATTAGGAGGGAGATCACTGGGTGGTGGGAGTGGAGTGGCATGAGCATCAGAGAGGTGATTCCAAGCTTCCGGGGCAAGATCGATGATTGTGCCGAGATAGAGCCACTCGATGAGTGCTCCTATTACCGCTCTATCGCCTGTTAGAGTTGTTATACTGGAGTGGTCAATGCTTGGACTTATTGGACTAGAGCATCGAATTGGTGTGGATCCACAGTCACAGCGGACTATGTGGGCCCCATCACTATGGAAGGATGGGCATCCCCCTGGCTTCATCGAGATGATAGGTAGCATGAAGCAGTGAAGTTGTTCTACACCCTTGTTCTCACCATTTTCCCTTTTTCCTCAAAATGGAGCAAGTGACCCTTCCTCTAGCATCAATCTGTTGCTGCAAGTCTCTGAGCGAATGTGAATGGGGTTGACCTCCTACCGACCTAAAGTTTGGCAGCATTGGTCTGAGGATTGGTCGCACTTCTTGAAAAATCTAAAAAGAAAGCCCATACTCACTGAAGTTTTTTGATGGAGGATTCTCTGATGCTTAAGTCAGTTGAAGCTTGAGAACAGTGGAAGAAAGAGAATGACAAACGGAGTGTGGGTGTGCTCTATCTTGTGTCTCTTGGAGAGAAACTTACTTATGAGTCCCCTTTGCCCCCTTTAAATGAAGTAGTAGTCGTACATTACCTCCAAATTTAATAACGAAAGTGGAAAATCAGTATCCATGAGCACAAGGATTGTGGGTTATTAGTTACAAGCATTAACTGCATGATTGTAGCTTACATGTCCAAGATTAAAGGGCACCATTCGAGATTCTGAGAGATTCCATTAGGTCAATCTTTCTTTCTCTAATGGGCTAATGGCTCAAGGTTCATCTTGTATCATTGGCATGAGCCCGACCTTAGGATTGGTATGTGTTTGAGTTCAGGATCAAACTACAGCTGATGTCGAGGAATTTTCTCGATGGGATAATTTGACCATCCAATCTTCCATTCCTGACATCTGGGGATCCTATAAAGTTGATATGGTTTCCCTTCGACTCATCAGTCCCAGATCTGAGGTGAGTGTTCAGTCTTAGCCTTAGGTAGGGGAGGTCAAGATCGTGTAGTTGATTCTCCCCATAACAAAATGTATTCACTATTGCATAAAGAATGGGAGCACATAGGGTGTTTATTGTGTTTTAGAGCCCTTACGTTAATAGAGATTTCTTGATTCTAGAGTACATGAGGCATTTGTAGAACAGTCGACTAGGACTGCAAATGCATTAAGACAACTGTTCTAGAAATGAATTTCGCACTATAAGGGAATCCTAGGTAAGAAACCTATCTAAGGGTAGTCTGGATGCCATTGATTGAATTAAAAGTACTTGGGCTCTCATCAAATGAGTCCAATTTCCAGTGGAAAACAAATATATTCAATGATGCAGGGTTTTTGAAGTCAAAAAATAGCTTGATGGTATGGGTATTACCACCATTTTACCAATTGATGGTCTGATTCCTGCAGACAGTTTGTAGACTTATGTTGCATCGACGTAGCTTCAGACTTTCAACAATTAACTTCCTTCAATCAATGCGATTCATGTTGGAAAGAAAAAATCTTAGCAGACAATGGAAATAATGGACGTGTTCGTCCTGAAATTCTCTACATACTATTTTTTTGGTGAATTTTTAAGGCTACTGTACTTATAATGCATGCTAATGCTACGAAAATTATTCATGCTCTTCTGGGACCTATGAGTCGAGGGCCACTATATTGTCAGCTTGGCCATCAATTGAGGCTCCTGATGAGAGTTGCCTATGATGTTTTATTGATGCATGCTTACCCTTAACATAAAGAACGTTATGTTTTGTGCTATATTTGTCAAATGGTAAAACAGTAAACAGTAGCTTTTCACACGTCTTGTTTGGTAAATCTCAAAACTTGTTTCATTTCAAGAGTAAAAGAGACAACCAAAGTCCAGAAACAACAGGCAAAAGAAAAGAATAGATACAATCCCAACGAAAGAACTCGACAAGAAGGAGGCATCAATCAATGTAACTGCAGCAATAGCCATTAAAGAATTAAATCATCCACGTACACATTATGCTGAGGGTTGGCTATTGTAACTTCACAAAAAATAACTCTGAAAATTTTGTTCATCTTAATTGCATTCATATATCAAGTTAATAAATAGGGCATGGTATAAACTGAGGATCCAAGAAGTGTCTACGATTTAGTGGTTGTTAGATAACTCCAGTATTTATTAAAAAAATAAAAAAAAGGAGGAAAGAAAGAAAATATACACAGGATTCAAGGAAAGTCCTCCTTGAGCATTGTACTAGAAACCTAAACAGATATAAGTTGATAAAGATAACCATATTTACTACCGTAGCAAATGCAAACAGAGGTACTATCTGCTTATCAAATCAACGATAAAAATAATTCAGTCCAAATATCATATATCTAGAGGTTTGCATGCGGTTTCCTAGTTGTTGTCATCGATCCCCAGGAGCCAGTTTTCTACAGTACTCTTCTTGTCCAGTTGAAAGGCCTTGGAACAAGACACCATAGGTTTCAAGTTTCTATAGGAAGGAGGCACTATGGCTGGATCGGATCTCTCCATTGGTAGACCATAGTTTATACCTAGCTGTCATGATCATATCCATAAGGAATCAAGGCTAAGCAAAATACGGACAGCATGCCTCACAATTAAGTCCTTCCTCCACGTAGCTAAAAACTAGATGCCCAGACCACCATCCCTTAAAGGTTGAATTACCATGTCCCAAGCTAACAAATGGACATCACCCCTACCTCCCGAGCAAGACCCCCATAAAAAACTCTGAAAGGGCTACTCCAACTCACCACCAGAGATCTGGGGAGTATTATTTTGAGAGCAGGTAAGCAAGCACGAAACTAAGAACAAACCTCACCAGGGTGACCCATCATGGATAGTGCACGGACTTGCTAGCCCTCCAGACACTCTCAAATTATCTGCTCGATATCCAAGCACTCAGCTCTCCACCGCAAGCCATAGCTAGGCCAATATCCTCAGACTAAACACAGCCACAGGCTTAAGGAGGTTCACCTTCTGACCTGACACAGCATAATACTCCTCTAAAATCCTACGAAAGCTAGCCACATTTTGGATAGAAGCCCAGCCTGCCCACCAACAGCTAGTCATTTGTAAAGAGAAAATGCAAGATTGCTTGGGCACCTGGAGCCGACACATAGGGGTCTAAGGTCAACCCCTAGGCCGCAGCACAAATGGCTCGTGAGAGAGCATTAGCATAGATAATGAAGTTCGACACCCACAGCTCAATCGCTAGAAGCTGGCAGGTGATAAACCACAGCCCGCCTTGGAAAACCCCCTTGCAGTTCACTGCCGCTTGGAATCAAATGAGATGGTGGTCTTCCGCCAGAGCAAAGGCCTCCGGATCATACACAAGTTTCACCCGATCTTTGAATTCCTTTGCAATCCACTTCGATGGCACTGGCCAACCGAGGCTACCCACCATGATGCAGACATCCTTCCATTATTTCTGAGCCTCCATCATGTCCTCCAGAATTCCAAGGACCTTCGTAAAGTACCTTTGAAGTTGCTCCAACTCCACCGGTGAGATCTTATGCTCCATCCAACGAGGCTGCCACGGCGACCCCTGCATAGCACGAGCCCAAGTCTTCTCCCTCACGCTTGGCTCCTGTGAGGAATGGTCGCTTTTGCTTCGGCCTTTCCCCTTGTCGGCCATTGAACCACCTAAATAGAATGCCCACTCACTGTTCAACCGAAAGCCCCAAAGGCTGCATGATTTTTGGCAAAATTACACAATCACAAAAAGCGTCCAAACCAGCTTCCCTGATCCTTAAAGATGTTGGATTATTACATCTTTATTCACCAAGTTTAGCACTTGGCCAAGAAATACCTTTTTTTAAAACGGAGACTTGCAAGGAAATTTTGCAGCACACTCCCTAGCAAAAATAAGCACCCAAGAAGATGCTAATCCTTGGGTGTCATGCAGAAAAAGCATGCTTTCTTTGCAATGGTCACAAGAGGAATTCCAATGATTCGAACATCTTATCTAATTTCAGTTTCAAAAAGCAAAAAAAAAAAAAAAAGCACTACTATGTAAAAATTAATGGATTAAAAATCTTACAAAGCACTACTATATATGTAAAAATTAATAGATTAAAACTTGCCAAGCATGGGAGGACTAACATTTTGCTTCTGTGAAGATAGTTTAAGCATCAAGAGGGAATATAAAAAAGTCCATTAACTTAATTGTCACGCCCCGGACCCGAGATTGTGAATCGAGGGTCGCGGCAACCGCCGCACACTCATGAAGAACTCTCTCCATAAGCATGCAAGGCATCTCATCACGATATCAATGCATCGCAGCGGAATAAATTCAAATAATTATTATTCAACTGTAATTCAATGTAATTAAATCAAATGTCTTACATGCAATAAATTTTTTCACTAAAAATAAAACATTAGATCTAAGTTCAATGAAGTTGACAATGCTAATCTCACTTCTAAAAGCTCTGTCCCAATATTTCTTCCCACGCTCGAAATTAATTATCTGAATCTGAAAAATAGAAAGAAAGGTAATGAGCTAGACAGCCCAGTAAGTAACAAGTATCTCTACCAGATATTCAGATATTATTAAATTTTCAAGAACAATGCTGCAAATAACATAAAAATATATTTCATGCTGATTTAATGCAAATCCAATATTTTCAAAAATTCACACATAATATAATCATAAATCCGATTCGATTCAAAACACTCGTAACTCAACAGCCTCGACTATGACCACGTTTAACCCCCATTGGCAGGGTCCACAGAATACCAGCGCACAACTCCCACTGGCAGGGTCCAGAAATACCAGCGCACAACCCCCACTGGCAGGGTCCACAAAGTACCAACGTATAATCTCCATTGGCGGGGCCCACTGAAACATAGTTAGGCTGAGAGCATAAATCCGATCTATATCAAAACACTTAGTACCACAATATATATCATAATCTTTCACTAAACATGTGCATAAATCGATATACCATAACATTTCAAAAGCACTTTTCTTTCGAAACATAACTTCATAAATCATGCATAATTTCAGAGAATAATTATTTATTTTCAGAATAAATATGAAATATCTCGAGAAGATGATTCATTACTTACCTTTCACGGAGCACTGAATGAACGGATCGACTAACTTCTAGGAGATTCTTCCGTGCCTATTATCCAAAATTATATTTTTTTTTTTAATTTAATTCAAAATTAAATCTAACAAATCTCAAAATTAAAATCTCGCTTAAAATCAGACTCGTCTCTAACCTCGATCAGAATCATCAGATGAAGCCTTCCACTACGCTAATCTTAGAAGGATAACTTTAGAGAGAGAGAAATAGGCTAGAGAGAGAAAATTCTAGAGAGAGAAAGTAGAGAGAGAAAGTCCAATTCTAGAGAGAGAAAATTAGGGTTCAGTCTGAAAGAAGAGAGAGAAGAGAGAGAAACTCTCTCTCTCATCAATTTCAATTATTTATTTATTTATTTATTTATTTGTTCATACATATATATATATATAAATATATATATATATATTTATTATTATTATTATTATTATTATTATTATTATTTTCTTTTCTTTTCTTTTCTTTTCTTTTCTATTCTTTTTCTTCTTTTCTTTTTCTTCTTTTTCTTCTTTTTTCTTCTTTTTTCTTTCCTTTTCTTTTTTTTTTTTTTTCTTTTTCCTTCTTTCTCTTTTCTTTTTCTTCTTTTTCTTTTTCTTCTTTTTTTCATCTTTTCTTCTCGGTTCTTCCCGCACCGGAACAGAGGACCGGCGTCCTCCGGCCTTGACCGGCCGTTCGGGCCACGGCTGCCACGGCGGAGGCCGGCGGCCGACGGGGGCCACTCCCCCGGTCACGGAGGAGACATGGCCGGCGATCACTTCCGATCGCCGGTGCCGGAAAATCCAAGGAAAAAGGCCCAAAAACAGGGCGTCTTTCCCGACCGAAAGATCGGCGATACTCGTCGCCGGTAGCCGCGCACAAATGCACGGGGAGGAAGGAGAAGAAAGAGGGGAGGAAGAGGGGAAACTTACCTTAACCTCTGGTGACCTCGCCGGCAAGAAAACACGGCGAGAACTCGAACGATATCTGCGGCTTCGATTTGAGAAAAATGGAGAGAAAGAGAGAGGGAGGAGGTCGATCTTCAGTCTAAAGGGGAAGGGGTCTTCTTATAGAGCACCTTAGGACTCCGAGGGGTCCTAGGAGTCCTAATTTCCATGGGTTTCGCCGGAGAAGAAGACTCCTACCGGGAGTCTTCTTCCCGGTTGCTCTGTTTTATTTTATTTTATTTTTTGTTTTGGGATATAACATTCTTCACCTCTAAAAAGAAATTTCGTCCTCGAAATTTTTCATACCTGTTATCATTGTATTGGAAGCCTGTGGATTCTGTTGAGTAAGCGCATAAACTCTTCCCTGGGTTTTAGAAATCTTTCCGCCATCCTTATATTGTCCTTCATGAGTTCTTTTGCCAGCTTGATTTTCAGTATTTAGCGGGCAGCTAGCAATTTTATGATCTTTCTGTCCACATTTGAAACAAGCACTGGTATTCAAATAGCAATCCTTGTCTGCATAATTTTTGCCACATCTGGAGCACGGCTCACCATCAATCTGTTGAGTCTTATTGTCTACTGTTTCCTTGGCTGATCTTTTGATGTTTTTATTATTCTGCCCTTGTATATCATTTGATCTTGCTCTCTTTCTTTGCCTTCTTTCCCTTTCCATGCGTTCTGCATTGACTTCCCTTTCAATTATCAGTGCTTTGTTTACCACATCTGCATAAGTTGTCAATTCATATGGAACCACTTGTTTTCGAATCTCAGTTCTCAGTCCCATCTCAAACTTGTGAACACGTTCTTGCTCTCCATCCACTAATCTCGGAGCAAATTTTGCTAACTCTGTAAATTTTGCTTCATATTCAGTCACACTCATACCCTTTTGCTTCAAATAAATAAACTCTTGCTCTTTCTGGATCCTTATACTCCGAGGAAAATACTGATCATAGAATGCAATCCGAAATCTTTCCCAGATAAGTATTTCTCCATCTTGTTCATGCTTGCGCTGTAGTCACTGACACCAGTTGTATGCTTCTCCTTGTAGTAAATAAGCTGCATATCGAATCTTTTCTTCATCAAGACACTCTTGGACAGCGAAAGCCTTCTCCATCTCCATTATCCAGTTGTCAGCCTCCAAAGGTTCAGTAGTCCCCTTGAAAGCTGGAGGAGCAAGCTTTTTAAATTCTGAAATGTTGTTCCGTTGTACTGGTTGCTCTCCATGTTGTGGTGGTGGATGCTGATGTTGTTGTGTATCTCGTTGTATCTGCTGTTGTTCAAACATTTGCTGCTGTATTTGTTGTTGCGCTTGTACCATCATGATTAGGGTCTGCATTAACTGAGCCATATCTGGTTCTTGACGTGCTCTCGAAGCACTCCCATTAGGATCTACGACTCCCTCCTCTTGAGGGGTGCCACTGGTCAGATGGGGAGTGCTACCATCCCGTGGTTGTGATGTCTCTCTTGAAATTCCTTGAGTAGTTCTTGTCATTCTACGGGGAGGCATGGTAACCTTGTGGTAGTAAAACCTTATTAGATTCATTGATCTATTTGTTAGGATGGGTTTATTATGATGCTCATACTCTAACGTCCCAATATTCCTAATGTTTACCCACCTACACTCATACTATGTCAAATTCTAGGTGTCATAATTTATCCACTTATGCTCTGATACCATATTAATTGTCACGCCCCCGACCCCAGATTGTGAATCGAGGGTCGCGGCAACCGCCGCACACTCATGAAGAACTCTCTCCATAAGCATGCAAGGCATCTCATCACGATATCAATGCATCGCAGCGAAATAAATTCAAATAATTATTATTCAACTGTAATTCAATGTAATTAAATCAAATGTCTTACATCCAATAAATTTTTTCACTAAAAATAAAATATTAGATCTAAGTTCAATGAAGTTGACAATGCTAATCTCACTTCTAAAAGCTCTGTCCCAATATTTCTTCCTACGCTCGAAATTAATTATCTGAATCTGAAAAATAGAAAGAAAGGTAATGAGCTAGACAGCCTAGTAAGTAACAAGTATCTCTACCAGATATTCAGATATTATTAAATTTTCAAGAACAATGCTGCAAATAACATAAAAATATATTTCATGCTGATTTAATGCAAATCCAATATTTTCAAAAATTCACACATAATATAATCATAAATCCGATTCGATTCAAAACACTCGTAACTCAACAGCCTCGACTATGACCAACGTTTAACCCCCATTGGCGGGGTCCACAGAATACCAGCACACAACCCCCACTGGCAGGGTCCAGAAATACCAGCGCACAACCCCCACTGGCAG
>NC_025999.2:7027794-7179609 GCF_000442705.2 Elaeis guineensis
CTTAATCCTTACAAACTAAGATCTCTTAAATATTTCCAATAAACTAGCATGCTCCCCCAAATCGAGAATCTAAAAAATAAAGAAAGAATAATAATGAGACTAGCCCAGTAAATGATAAAGTACTTCAAGATGGGTCAAAGCATGTTAATTTGCAATAAATCTAAACATATATAATTGATGGGACAAAATTCAATAATTACAAATATCAGAGAATAATACTTTTTTTATTTTTCAAAGCATGCTTTCCATAAAACAATACTAGCTTTGACATTTGGCTACGGCCATGTAATCCAACAGGCATGGGTCAGATTACTGATAATGGTGCCCAAATATCACTATTCTAATCACCGGTGGTATGGTATCGAAACTAATTTTTCAAATTTCAAGTCGAAAGTTCTAACGTATAATCCTCATTGGCGGGGATAGAATAGATCATAGCCATGCGGAATATGCACAAAAGTAATTTCATAAGTTATCTAGTCACACTTTGTAGAATCATTATTTGGAATAGATTATATATCAAATTAATTTATTTATGGAGCTATCAAAATACATATTTAATTCTTATTAGGAAAATAAAACTAACATGCTTGACCACTTAATTAGATAAATGTAAAAATTATTAAATTATTTATAAATATACCGAGAAGCATTACATCACTTACCTCGCAAATGGTAAGAATCAATATAAGTTTAATCTAGTGACACAGATGTTTCAAGTTCTGACAATCCAAAACCACATATGCACGTAGGTTTGTTCAGTGATATGTCAATATTTCAAAATAATTTCTAAAATTCTCAAAGATCTGATCAATCTCTAATTTTCTATAGGGGAATGGATACCAATTTTACCTTGCTTCTTATCATAGGGTGGGAGTAGGAAGTGACAAAGCCCCTCTGAGGCTAGCCTAGAGAGAAAAAGAAGAGAGAGGTTTTTTGGGAGCGTGAGAATGTATGGGAGAGAGAAAGAGCATGACAGGGAGATATCTACGGGAGAAAAATGCAAGAGCGAGAAAGAGATGGGGGAAACAGAAGAAGATAGAGAACAAGAGGCCGCGGGTTTGGTCATACGTGATAAGGTGCAATCACCCCATTCGGCCCTCTATTTTTTTTCTCCCTTACCGTGGCCTTGCATGATAAGAATGTGCGTCCACTTCCTTCCCCCTCCTCCCCACCCCCCTCCTTTTCCTGCTGTTGTCCACGTACTGCCTAAGAGGCGTTACCACCTAGGGATAAAGGCCTGGGCCCAAGTTCACTGGGTTCGAGCCCAAGTATCACATCCTCCTCCTCCCCTTAACTAAATTTTGTCCTCCAAATTTAGCATATCTTAATTATCAATGAATGCACACACATGCTAACACAATTATAAGTCATTTATTTAGATATCACATTCATCATTGATACTGCTTCTGGCAAACTTTAAAATAACTTAACCCATCATACTTCCACTGCACACTCCAGTCTAACTCACAAAATTTCTTCAAGTTCTCTAAATAGTTTTTGACCACAGTATTATTCTACACTAAAACTAAGAAGATCGATAATTTCAACTTTACAATAGAACCCAAACAAAACTTTGAGTCTTTGTGACACCCGGCCCATTTGGGCCTTGGACCAAGCCCATATAAATGCCCAAAGCCCATACAAAAAAAAAAAAAGAAATGGGAAGAAGACTCCTGATGGGAGTCTTCTTCTCCGATGAATCCCGGACGGAAAAGAGTTCTAGGATCTTAAAACTCTAGGGCCCTCTATAAATAAGACTCCCCTCTCCCTCATGAGCCTCCATCGACGATTGTTGAGCTCGATTCCTTCTCTTTTCTCTATGGAAGCCGCGGCATCCTCTTCTCATGTTCGTCGAAAATCGAAGGTCGAAGAGGCCATCGGAGCTCAGGTAAGGCTTCAATTTTTCTTCTTCTCCCTCTTTCCTTTCTCCCCATGGCTTTAGATCCTCACCGGCCGTCGGAATCGTTGAAAATTCCACAAATCATGAAACCTCTGTTCGGTCGAAATTTTTTCCTCTCTTTTCTGGCCATTAGCGCCGTCGGTTGCGGCATCTCATCCCGAGATCGGACCTCCATCTCTCTCTCTCTCTTTCCTTGAGTGCTTGGCTGCCGGCAACCGGTCAATGGCTGGAAATCATGAAGAAAGGGGACGGATCCCCTATTTTTCGAGGAAAAAAAAAAAGAAAGAAAGCTTGCCAGTCGAACCTCGTCACCGACCAGCTTATGTGGTCGACCGTCGCAGTCGAACCTCTGACCGAGCCACAACCCTCAATGGAGCCAAGTCGAAACCCCTCAACCCGTCCCCTATTTCAGCCCAAGGGAGGTCGCAGAAAGAAGGAAAAGAAAAGAAGAAGAAAGAAGAAGAAAAAAAAAAGGAAAAAGAAAAAGAAAAAGAGAAAAAGAAAAAGAAAAAGAGAAAGAGTAAAAGAAAAATAGAAGAAAAAAGAATGAGAGAATTTTCTCTCTCTCCTCTCCCTCCTTTCTCTCTCTTTTCCTCTCTCCTCTCTCTACTTTCTCTCTCCAATTTCTCTCTCTAATTCTCTCTCTATTTTCTCTCTAGAATCTCTCTCTAGGGTCTTTTTACTCTCTCTCTTTCTCTCTCTAATTGCATCACGGATCTTAGGGCAAACTTGAGATAAAAATAAGATGACCTGAGATTGCTTCAAAATTTGTACGGTAGATTGGATCCCAGCTCGATCTTTATTCGAAATTTATAATATCGATCATAGTTAATCCATATTGAGTCATCTTAATATGATCGCTGATGATTTCGATCATGAGTGCTTTATTTGAAAGATACGAAGATTCTCTCTCTACTTATTTCTCTAAAATTTTCTCTCTCTTCATGGATTTTCTCTCTCTAAAAGTCTTATGGACCAGTGGAGGGTTCAGATACTTAGATAAATTTTAATTTTGGTTAATCCTAGGAGAGGTCCTGAATTTATATTATTAGGATCGATTATCGATAATTTTTTTATATATATTTTTATATTTGATCAGGATCATGAAGAGATACGATTGTCTGCATAAGATATCGAGTGAAATATCCTGTTAGAGAAATTCATACATCAAAGAAGAACATTAATTTCTGTATTTGGATCAGTCATTGGTAAGGGTAAGAATCTCTGTACATGATCACCATTATATATATGCTATTTTACTATTGGTCTTGCATCATTGATTTTGCATCGTCGGATTTGAGATCGATGAATTTATTATATCTGAGATACTGTTATTTGATTTTGAGCATGAGTATGTTATGTCAATATATATATATCAGAGATTGATGACATGATTATATAGATATGACATATCTAAATTGATCATAATGTAAGTCGGAATTGATTTGATGAAATCAACACATAATGATTAAATGAAAAAGGAGATATGGTATAGACTAGCCTTGTCATATGGAACAGCCCGCAGGAACTTATGCCTGGGACAGTCCGCTAGGAGCTTATATTTGGGACAGCCCCTACTGGCTTATAGGTGGATCAGCGGCCAGGAGCTCATGTCTGGGACAGTCTGCTCGGAGCTTATGCCTGGGACAGCCTCTCGCGGGCTTTCGTATGTGGGACAGCTGGCCAGGAGCTCATCCTGGGACAGCCTTGAAAGGTTTTTAAGTGAAAAAATGATTCGGATGATGACTGAGGTATAGACTTGGTTAGTCCAGAGCTAGAAAGAAAAGGTTAAAAATCATGTGATTATGAAAAGAGAAATGAAAGATAAGACATGAAATAATTGTTGAACAAAAGTGTTTCACCTGTTAACATATGATGATGTATTTCTTTTGACATGACAGATAATTTATAGATGTTTGAATTATTCCAGATATTGAACATGAAATTTTATATTTTATTGTTTATTCTTAGTTTTAGATTATATTATTATATCGGTGTGATATGAAAATTCTTACTGAGCTGTAAAGCTCACACCCCTTCATCTTTCTTTTTTTTCTCAAAGTTACAGGATGCTCATGATTGACTGTGGTATAGATTTGCGAGTGAGCAGATGCATAGATAGAGTGTCATGGATGTTGAGGTTGAAATTATTATTGAAATTAGATATTATGGATGTTGAGGTTGTAACAAAATATTTTTGGCTTGCATATTCTTTAGGGCTTGCTCTAAGGAGTGTGCGGCCATCACGTATCCAACGCGGTATTGGGTTCGGGGTGTGACAGAATGATATCAGAGCTAAGATTTAAGATCATAGGGATTATGAAGTGATATCAAAACTTTATGTATGATCAATAGGATGTGACAGAGTGATATTAGAGAATATAATTGAAGTAGTATTAAAACTTTAAGGTCACTAGGGACTGTGACATTTCTAGGATTATAATCAATAGAGTATGATAGATAATATCAGAGTTTAAGATTATGATCATTAAGGATGTGATAGAATGATATTAGAGTTTAGGTTATGATCACTAAGAAATATGACTTAAGTGGTATTGATCTTAAAATTATTCAAAATTATGATTTTAGTGATATTTGAACTTAGGTTATGATCATGAAGAATATGATAGACATAAAAAAAATGATTCAGTAATTAGATTTCGATTCAATAGATACTATGATGAAATTTATGCATAGATGGTATATGATAGAATTGATGAGTATATATTGGATTTTAATTAACAAGGTTGACCTAAGTATGAGAAGTATTGACCCTAAAATGAAGTGGGAGGTATTGATAGGTTATGTTAGGTATACTCGATAATTTTGGAATGCTAAACTTATATGGGTAGAGATCATGATAACTTTTCTGATTTTGATGTTAATTATCTAAGCATTATAAATTTTAAATTTATCAAAAGAAAATTAGTTAGGATGTGGTCTAAGAAAAAATTTCATCATATGAGAGAGAAATATTTTGAGCATTGAATCTATACAAGGTCATATATGAAACTCAATTTTTGATGAAGAATATATTTGAAATTTATTATGAAAATATGAGATACACATCTTGATAAAATTTGTGGTTATTCAAAATATTATATTTGGATGTGATTGTTTTGATTTTTTAAATTGCATGAAATTTCAAGTCAAAAGTTTGCTTTTCTAAGTGGATCTAAGGAATTTTGATGATTTGAATAAGAGAATTTGTTTGATTAGAGTATGATATATACGTTATGATGAAATTTTTAATAATTCGTATTACCATCTTTGGATTAGATTTTTTAATTTTTCTTGTGATTATTGAAGATGGTGAAGTATATTAATTATTCAAATTAAAGTTTGGATTTCTGAATTGAACTAAGATATCTTGCTAGTGTTAAAGTTTGAATGACTTATACAAGAGATAAGATTTTGTATGGATTTATCGATTAATATTAAGGGTTGTGATGAAGAGAGCTCTATAAGAAATAATCAAGTTGATTCTATTTACAAGATGTTGGCTTGAGTTCTTCTAGTTTGTCAAGTTGGAATTAATTCTTTTAAAAAAAAAATTAATTTGGAAATTATCTAAATGATTGTAAGGTAAATCTAAGGTTAACTCCAATTGATTCTAGATATGTTGGATTCTTGAAGAGTGATGAAACTTATGCAATGATTTCAAACATAGGAAGTGGATCAAGATTTAATTTTGATATGCTATACCCAAAGGTAGTAAAGATAAAGAAAACTTAAAGTTTTGCTCTAAGTATTATATGAAATTTGAAAGTTGGATCTATCTTTGATTGATATAACATACAAAGATATTTTATCATTTGATAAACCTATATAATTTGATAAATTAAGATCAGAGTATGCAGCAAAAGCATGGTAGATTAAATTGATTAAAAATATTAATTTTTTGATTCAAAAGATATTATGATGGAATACATTAGTTACAAATAAGAAAAAATTTTATTGATAATGAAAGGATGCTATAGATTTTGATCTAATCTGATCATAGTCGGATAATTTTTGTCAGTTGGTTGCTTCATTGTAGATAATGCCAAAAAATCCTAGATATCTCAAGTTTATTATTAACAGCTTGATAGTTCTATTATTATTTCAAACCTAGAATATCTTGACACAGATCTCATATTTTTTTAAATTTAATATTGTTACTCGAACTGACATAGAAGATTGAGACTTTTTTAAGATGAAAGTCTATTTATTAAATTAATTGGAAGGTCAAGAGAAGAAAAAAATCGATGACTGTGAAGAGTGTCCAATGTTCGACCTTTCTTTATTTTTACATCATAGGTAGTCTGAGATAATTATGAACTTTAAGTGAAATGTATTAGATAAATAACTAGGATATTTTAATACAAGATCAAAATGTTACTGTTCTTCAAAAAAAAAAAATCAATATGAAGAGAATAAGTTTGAGATCTCACATAATTTTATTATATCAAAATCTTGTGAAACAAGTATTATGTAAGGCAGACTATTAAAAGCTTGAGAATGACATGAAGAATATATACTTTGAAATATGTATCTCAAATGACATAACTTAATTTTGAGGATGAAATTATTTGAAGGGGGAAGAATGTGACATCCAGCCCATTTAGGCCTTGGACCAAGCCCATATAAATGCCCAAAGCCCATACAAAAAAAAAGGTGAATCCAGAGAAAAAGAGTTCTAGGATCCTTACAACTCTAGGATCTTCTATAAATAAGACTCCTTTCTCCCTCACGAGCCTCCACCGATGATCGTTGAGCTGATTCCTTCTCTTTTCTCTGTGGAACTGTGGCATTCTCTTCTCATGTTCGTCAGAAATTGAAGGTCGGAGAGGCCACCGGAGCTCAGGTAAGGCTTCAGGTTTTCTTCTTCTCCCTCTTTCCTTTCTCTCTATGGCTTTAGACCCTCACCAACCGTCGGGATCGTCAGAAATTTCGTGAATCATGAAACCTCTATTCGGTTGAAACTTTTTCCTCTCTTTTTCGACCACCGATGCCGTCGGTTGCGACGTCTCATCCCCAAGATCAGACCCCCATCTCTCTCTCTTCCTTTGAGTGCTTGGCTGCTGGCGACCTACCAATGGCCGAAATCATGAAGAAAGGGGATGGATCCCTTGTTTTTCGGAGAAAAAAAAAGAAGGAAAGCTTGCCGACTGAATCTCATCGTCGGCCAGCTTATGTGGTTGACCGTCACAGTCGAACCTCTGATCGAGCCACTACCCTCATCAGAGCCAAGTCAAAACCCCTCAGTCGGTCCCCTATTTCGGCCCGAGGGAGGTCACGGAAAGAAGGAAAAGAAAAGAAGAAGAAAGAAGAAGAAGAAAAGAAAAAAAGAAAAAGAAAAAGAGAAAAAGAAAAAGAAAAAGAAAAAGAGAAAGAGAAAAAAATAGAAAAAAAAGAATGAGAGAATTTTTTCTCTCTCCTCTCCCTCCTTTCTCTCTCTTTTCCTCTCTCCTCTCTCTACTTTCTCTCTCCAATTTCTCTCTCTAGACTCTCTCTACTTTCTCTCTAGAATCTCTGTCTCTAAGATCTTTTTACTCTCTCTCTAGGATCTTTTTACTCTCTCTCTTTCTCTCTCTAACTGCATCACAGATCCTAGGGCAAACTTGAGATGAAAATAAGATGATCTGAGATTGCTTCAAAATTTATACAATAGATTGGATCTCGCTTGATCCTTATTCAAAATTTATAACATCGATCATAGTTAATCCATATTGAGTCATCCTAATATGACCGCTGATGATCTCGATCATGATTGATTTATCTGAAGGATACGAAGATTCTCTCTTCACTTTCTCTCTCTACTTTTTTCTTTAAAATTTTCTCTCTCTTCATAGATTTTCTCTCTCTAAAAGTCTTGTGGACCAGTGGAGGGTCCAGATACTTAGACAAATCTCAAATTTGGATAATCATAGGAGAAGTTCTGGATTTATGTTATTAGGATCGATTATCGATAATTTCTCTATATATAATTTTTATATTAGATCAGGGTCAGAAAGAGATACGATTGTCTGCATAAGATATCGAGTGGAATATCTTATAAGAAAATTCATAAATCAAAGAAGAATATTGATTTCTATATTTGGATCAGTCACCGATAAAGGTAAGAATCCCTGTACATGATCACCGTTATATATATGCTATTTTACTGTTGGTCTTGCATCATTGGTTTTGCATCATCGGATTTGAGATCGATGAATTTATTATATTAAGATACTGTTATTTGATTTTGAGCATGAGTATGTTATATCAGTATATATGTATCAGAGATTGATGGTATGATTATATAGATATGACATATCTAAATTGACCATAATAAGAGTCAGAATTGATTTGATGAAATCAACATATAATGATTAAATGAAAAAGAGAGATATGGTATGGACTAGTCTTATCATGTGGAATAGTCCGTCAGGAGCTTATGCTTGGGACAGCCCGTCAGGAGCTTATATCTGGGACAGTCCTCACTGGCTTATAGGTGGATCATCGGTCAAGAGCTCATGCCTGGACAGCCCGTCAGGAGCTCAAGCCTGGGACAGCCTCTCACGGGCTTTTATACATGGGACAACCGGCCAGAGCTCATCTTGGGACAGCTTTGAAAGGTTTTAAGTGAAAAATGATTCGGATGATGACTGAGGTATAGACTTAGTTGTCCAGAGTTAGAAAGAAAAGATTAAAAATCATGTGATTATGAAAAGAGAAATGAAAGATAAGACATGAAACAATTATTGAACAAAAGTGTTTCACCTGTTAACATATGATGATGCATTTCTTTTGATAAGATAGATAATTTATAGATGTTTGAATTATTCTGAATATTGAACATGAGATTTTATTTTTATTACTTATTTTTATTTTAAGATTATATTATTATATCATTATGATATAAAATTCTTACTGGACTGTAAAGCTCACACCCTTTCATCTTTCTTTTTCTTCTCAGAGTTACAGGATGCTCATGATTGGCTGTGGTATGGATTTGTGGGTGAGTAGATACATAAATAGAGTGTCTTGATATTCGATTAGAGGATTGAAAGAATTTCAATTGTAATTATGTAAGTTTTACTAGTTATTATTGAAATTAGATATTATGGATGTTGAGGTTGTAATGAAATATTTTTGGCCTTGCATATTCTTTAGGACTTATTCTAAAAAATATGCGGCCATCACGTACCCGACACGGGTGTTGGGTTCGAGGCGTGACAGTCTTTCTTCCTAATTACCTCAAACATACCCTATCATAAATATTAACCTTTAAGTTTGTTATCATATTCAAAACGATTACATAACTTAGTGCTATATTATAAACTAAGTTATTCCTAATTTTTGGCATTGGACGCGTATGCATCTTGCGAAATTAGTGCATAGACATGGCCCTGAGTGTGTGGTCTACCCCTTTTCTATTGCTCGTGAGAAGATATCTGAGCTGCTTGAGTCTGTGCTGTAGGAATTTGAGCAGTCGAAGCTAGATATGATCGAGTCCTAAAACATTATGATCTCTGAACTGATTGAGACCCTAAAATATTCTATGGGCACTCGGCTATCTTATGGCCCTGTTAGCCACACTTGAAATAAGTTTCATTATTCTCCTACATTTCTTGGTATTATGGACACTATCACACATGGCACACTTAAGCCTATCCTGTTGATTAATATTACCAATAAATCCTTGTTTCTTCTGATGGAAATCAGTTGAATATTCAGAACCTTCAGTTGCTCGAAATTTTATAGATCACCCAAAATTCAATTCATTTTGTCCAGCACAAGCCTCAAAATCTCTACTTCTTTTCTTTGGCTTTTCTTCTTCTATATTTTGGGTTTTCTTCCAGATAATTTCAATATTCTTAGCCTTGTCTACTAGATCATCATAATTTGTAGAGTGCGCTTTAGCAAGACCCCTTTGAATATATGGTATCAATCCCTCCTCAAACCTTCTCATCTTGGACTCATCATCTGCAACAAGGGTGAGAGCAAATCAGGATAGTTTGTCAAATTCTGTCTCATATTTGTCGATAGCCATTCCTCCTTGTGACAAATTAAGGAATTCTCTTTCTAATTCTCTTAGCCGGCTGGCAAAAAAATATTTGGATTAGAAGATGGTGCAACACCTCTACCATGTAACTGACCCATAGTTGGAAGTTAAAGTGCACTCCACGGACTTCCACCAATGATGAGTTCTATCTCCCAAATCCAGAATCCAAAAAATAGGGAAAGAACAATTTTTCATGTTTAAACTTATACCAACCCATTTAGCCAAACTTGAACTCCAATTTGATAAAATGATCAATAGAACCAAATTTCTCAGATTGGTTTCAAGCTATTTTTGTAGATGATCAATTCAATTTTGATTTCAATTTTAAGAAATTGATTTAAATCAATTTAATTTAATTGTATATCAGAATTGACCTGACCCGATTCTTGCATATCCCTACCATCTAAGATGCATGTGCACATCAACTTTCAAAGCTAAAATTCATTACAACTTCGAGAGAGCTTATGTGTGCATGGATTAAGAATTATAGTGAATCCAAGTACCTTGCAAATAGATCTTATGATCTTACATTTGGTGCAATGGTGACACAATTGTTCGAATTTCTCGCATCAACCTTACTGTTGTGGTCACTTAGTTACATTCATAAATTTCCAAGCTTTCTCAAGATATGGTTCATGAAACCATGATGCGTAAGCGTAAAATGCATGCTTCACATGAATTTGGATAATATTGGTATCAGGCATGCATTTCATATATGTCCCATGATGCTGAGTCCTAGAAGATGTGTGTCTCTCATGGTGCTACGGCCTTTATATATCATTCTCGTGAGGAATAAAAGTTTCTTGATAAGTTATTGTTGGATTTGTGTAATCCAAATAATTTTGTGCTGGATATATATTAAATAGAAAATTTTTTGTGGTGTTGGTTATTAAATAGAAAAACTTTTGGTGTTTTTTTGTTGGATTCATGTGATTCAAGTAGCTCGGGAGGAGGACCAGTTCTATAGGATATGCATCTATTTTTCGCTTACCTAGCTCAAGCGTGCAGCTTGAAAATTTCATTTCTCTTGCTCTTGCATGTGTAAAAATTATAGATATGGCCAAATATAAACTGAGGCTCAAACAAGTGTTTAAAGTTTTAGAAGTTGATGAAATAACTGAAATGATTGAGGAGCCGATCATCCACGATATATATTATTGTTTATTCGAACAGATATATAGGTATTGTTTGCTTATTCAAATAGCACAGTATAAATAATTCAGTCCAACTTTTACATTAAGAAATTTGTATGCAGTTTCTAGTTGTTGTTGTCCATCCAAAATTGAGCTTGGAGCCAATCTACAGTCTTCTTGTCCAATTGGAAGGCCTTGGCAAGAACATAATCAGAGATTGGTGGCTTCGCTCCAAAGACTGCATTGGCTATGGTGATAACACCAGGGTTCTGGCTGCTGAGACCGGCAATAGCAACAGCATTTGTCTTCCCGTAGTTGAATTGGAAATGGATGAGACCTTGAGGAAATACGAACACATCACCCTTGTTAAGGACCTTAGTGAAAAGCTGGTTGGGGTTAGATGTGACAAAGCCGACGAGAGCGTGCCTTCCAACACTACAAGGATCTCAGTTCCCCTTGGATGGATGTGAGGAGGGTTGAGACCATAGGGTGCAAAGTCTAAGCGAGCTAGCGAGATGCCAAGGGTGTTGAGCCCAGGAATTTGGTTCACATTGACTTGAGTCACATTAGACCCCAATTTGTTTCCTGTGTCACCGGGCTTGTCAAGGCCAGAGAAGAAGAAATCTTCGGGTTTGGCCATCTTCGGGTCCTTGCAGACAAACCCATTCACGAACACTGCATCAACAATTGTGAGAAAGGTAAGTATAAATGAAGAAATGATAAAAACTACACAGCATGCAGGCTAATTACATGTGCAGTAACTAATTATAAGATAGCTGTTGAAGAGGAGTACCATCTGATTTACGATCAGCAACACAGAAGTCTTGGAGTTGACTAGGATCAGAAGCAATGGCGTGAGATGAAGCCAGAGCAAGGAGGGCAAGGAAGAGAAAATGGGCAGCCATCTGCTCTCCCTTAATTTCTAGCTAGCAGAAGAATAGCCAAGGATATGGAACAAGGCAGTGTGGCCAAATAGCTTGGAGGAATTGGATATATATAGAGGGAGATGTACGTGCCTGTTCAGAGGCTTGAATCAGTCATGCAATTACTTTTTCACTAAAAGAGAAAGAGTATTCCCATGTTAGGTGACGGTTTTCTAATGTTTCCCATGTGTTTGTTCTTGTCCAACTTTCATTTAGACAAAGCCGTGGCGTCTCGGCGATAATATGTGTGGATGGAAGACTGTGACAAAGTAGTTTAGAGACAAAAGAAAACGCGATATTGTTATATCAATCCGTCCACCCATTGGTTAAGGTTTGTCTCGTTCTCTTGCAATATTTTCTGATATCAATCAATGGGGATCCTGGTGCAACCAATACCGAGTCGTTAGAGAACTGCAGTCCATGGGCAGGTATGTATATTATATTCAACTAAGATTTTGATCTGGTCGCAATAAGCAATCATCAACCGACCTATTTAGCTCACGCTGCTGTGATTTGCCAGGGAGAATGACGTGCTACAGAAGCACTTATGGTTTCCAAGGTAGCAGTTGAAGCCACCAAACTGGCTGAAATAGCCCATGTGATGGCAGGCTTTTGACTGGTAGCTTTTTCTAGGGTGTCCTAATTAAACCCTAACATTTTTTAATTATGATGGGGATCTTCTGTTGGTTAAAGCCACTCTTTTTTTTTTTCTTTTTTTTTCTTTGTTGTTTTTTGGATGATTGACAAAAGCTATTCACGTATTATGAGAATTAGTAGTGGTGGGGGTAGTGCCTTCTATCACTTTCACTTCAGGACAAAAAAAAAAAAAGAGATGAGAACTAGTTGGCTTCCACAGGATTGGGAGAATGCAAATTGTTTGTCTTATTTTTGGGAGGGTGCTTTGGCAGCCAAGTATTGTTTTTTTTATAAATTCTCCTCTATTAATTAGGCGATGTCAGGAACGTCGGATTCTGTAAAGATGGATAGCTGGGTGATGTCCGTTCTTGTTATCTATTTCCTTGATTGTTCCATAAAGTTAGGGGATCAGAATGTTTCAATGTATTTAGTTTTTTCCTCTTCTAATGTTTTGATCAGTTCGAATTTGGTATGTTTAAGGCATTTGGATCGAAGGATTTGGTTGAGTATTAGTTGGGTTTAGTATTATTAAATTAAAGAGTTGGCTTGGTTCTATTTCTTCTTATCAGGGTTCTTTTTTTTTTTTTTGGTAAGGTCTTTTTAGGGTTCTTTGAATGTAAAAGATATATTCAAATAGCAAGATACTCAACTTGAAGATTCACAAGCTCGATCTCGAGTATGGCTCAATTGATATTCGAGTCGAGTCAAGTCAAATTCGAAGTATTACTTCTTTTCATTGAATTAAACTTAATCTTGAAATATTAAGACTTGATCGATCTTGAGTTTAATTTTGAGTCTCAATATTTTGAATTGAGTCAAGCTTGAGCCTTTAGCTACTCAACTCGGCTCAGGAGAATTGTACCCCTATATATTTCCAAGGAAAGACATTCAAGAATATTTAGGTTCAATGCAAGGATACAGTGCATTCATTGCTCTATTGGCTCTTTCCTTTTAAATATTAAGGTCTTCCTCTTTGTGAAAGAAGGTTGTTGAAGTGCTCTTGGTTGCCTATCATTGAAAATTTAATACAAGATTAGCTTCTCAATAGGGTAAGCTACTCTTTTGGGGGGGTGGGGGGGTAAGATTAACTCTAGTAAATTCTATGTTGTCTACCTTACGTTCCTATTATATGTTTATGTTCAAATTATCTAAATAGGTCATTAATAAAATTGATAAAATTAGGAGAGCCTTTTTGCCGAAAGACAATGATACTGAGTGGATTTCATTGTCTGGTTAATTGGGATCAAGTTTGCAAATGTTATGATCAAGTGGGCAAATCCAAGGAGCAAGGAGGATTGAAAATTAAGACCTTGGAACAGATGAATCTCTCCTTACTTGCCAAGTGGATATGAAAATTTCTCAGGGGCTCTAATAACCCGTGGTCCTCACAAATAAGAGGAGATTATTACAGAAGATGAAAATTTGGCATGAGAACTAAGAATTCCCTTTCAAGTTAAAAATTTGGAATGATGTTTGTAAGCAAATTACTGCCTTTTAGAACTGCTCTCTTTTAAGTTGGAAAATGGGCAAAATATTCTTTTTTGAGAGGATGCATGGATTGACTCTTTTCCTATTTGCTCTCTATTTACTGATTTGTATGATAGAATAGTCAAGAAGTAAGTTGCAGTTAGCTCATATTGGAGCAAGTGGTCTCTTTCTTGAAGGATCAATCTAAGAGGTCCTTTGACTAGGGATGAGATAGCTCACTTTTCTGATCCGTATGATATACTCTCTCTGATTAGGCCATTTGGTCAAGGTGATGTGCCATTTTGGAAGTTGTAATCTTTAGGTTTCTTTTTAGTGGATTTCTTCTACTCTTTCTTAAACAATAGTGGCATTCGATGTCCTTTCCATAAGACTATTTGGAAACCTGCTATTCTAGAGAAGACTAATTTTTTCTTGTAGTTAGCGCTTCGCAACAAGCTCCACATTAGAGATGTGCTAGTCAAGAAATGTTGGCAAGGGAATGTGAGGTGTGCACTATGTGGTAACTCCTCAGAAACTGCAAATTACCTGTTTATTAGATGCCCATTCCAGCGAAGTATCTAATTCTCAATTAAAACTCAAACTTAAGACTAAAGCGATGGCTATCTAGTTTGCAAGATCTTTGGTCAAAATGGAGGCTCAGAAACAAACGATGTTGTTTAGTGCATTCAATTGGGGATCAATTGTTAGCAGCTATCTGTAATGAGATTTGGAGAGAGCAAAATTGTAGAATATTTTGGAACAGGCCATCCTCTATTCAATCCTCTCTTCCAAAGATCCTCATCAACTTTTGAAGCTGGAAATGTCTTTCTCCAAAACTGCCTGATGATCATGTATTGCTGTGGAACAAATTGGCAAGCCTATCTCCTTCCTTGGGTTAAGCTGACTTGGAAAAGATCTGTTGGCTGCCATTTGCTGTGATGTATGGATGTAAAAGAACGAGAGGCAGGATATTTCTTAGAGTATGTTTGGCAGAGTGGAGGTTTCACCAACTTGCTCAGTCACTGCTAGTTGATCTGTTATTCAGCTATGAAGGTGCTAAGATTGGCTTCGCCCCATTTCAGTTGCTTTTTCTCTTAACCTATGGTCCAATCTCTGTGACAGTTGTTCTGTATCTGAGCATGCAAAAATCTGGTTCAAATTCAAAACAGCACTAGCTCTGCACAAGGATGTCTGGTTCAAATTCTTTTCCTCCCTTTTCTAATCATGTCTTATGTACCATCAAGGTTGGCAGTAGCCTTATGATCTATAAGGCTTTGTAATCTTTACTGATGTTCATGTAGGAATGGGAATTAAGTGGTTCGCTGATCCACTTCTTGTTCTGTCACGCCCCGAACCCAACACCTGGGTCGGATACATGATGGCCGCACACTCCTTAGAGCAAGCCCTAAAAAATATGCAAGACCAAATTAAATTACTACAACCTTAACATCCATAACAATTAATCTCAACAATAATTCGTAAAATCTTGCATAATTACAATTTAAATTTCTTCAATTCTCTGATCAAATACTATGACACTCTATTTATCCTTTGGCTCACCCGTAAATCCAAGCCATAGCCAATCATGAATGTCCTGTAACTCTGAGAAGAAAAAGAAAGATGAAGGGGTGTGAGCTTTACAGCCCAGTAAGAATTTCCATATCACACTAATATAGTAATATAGTCTGAAAATAAGGATAAGTAATAAAATATAAAATCTCATGTTCAATGTCCAGAATAATGCAAACATTTATAAATTTTCTGTCTTGTTAAAATAGATGCATCATCATATATTAACAGGTCAAACACTTTTGTTCAACAATTGTTTCATGTCTTATCTTTCATTTCTCCTTTCATAATCACATGATTTTTAACAGTTTCCTTCTGGTTCTGGACTATCCAATTCTATACCTCAGTCATCATCCAGATCGAATCCATTTAAAAAGTCTTTCAAGACTGTCCCAGGATGAGCTCCTGGCCGGCTGTCCCAGGCATAAGCTCCTGGCGGGCTGTCCCAGGCATGAGCTCCTGGCCGGCTAATCCACCTGTAAGCCAGTGGGGCTGTCCCAGACATAAGCTCCGGGCGGACTGTTCCACATGACAAGACTAGTCCATACCATATATCTCTTTCTTTTCATTAAATCATTATGTGTTGATTTCATCAAATCAATTCTGACTTGCATTATGATCAATTCAGATATATCATATCCATATAATCATGCCATCAATCTCTGATATATATATATATTGACATAACATACTAATGCTCAAAATCAAATAACAGTATCTCAGGTATAATAAATTCATCGATCTCAAATCCGATGATGCAAAACCAACGATGCAAGACCAACAGTAAAATAGCATATATATAATAGTGATCATGTACAGGGATTCTTACCTTTACCGGTGACTGATCCAAGCACAGAAATCAATGTTCTTCTTTGATTTATGAATGTCTTTAACAAAATATTCTACTCGATATCATTTACAAACAATCATCTCTTCGTAACCCTGATCAAATATAAAGATCATATATGGAGAAAATTATCGATAATCGACCTGATAACACAAATCTAGGATCTCTCTTAGGATTAACCAAAATTAGGATTTACTTAAGTATCTGGATCCTCCACTGATCCATTAGACTTTTAGAGAGAGAAAATCCATGAAGAGAGAGAAAATTCTAGAGAGAGAAAGTAGAGAGAGAAAGTGGAGAGAGAAACCTTCGCATCTTTTCGATGAGGCAATCATGGTCGAGATCATCAGAGGTCCTATCAGGATGACTTAATATGAATCAAATGTTATAAATTTCGAATAGTATCGGACTGAGATCAGATCTACTGCACGAATTTTGGAGCAATCTCAAATCATCTTATTTTCATCTTCAAGTTTATTCTAGGGTTCATGATGCAATCAGAGAGGAAGAAAAGATCCTAGAGAGATAAAATTCGTAAAGAGAGAAAAAAAGTCTAGAGAGAGAATCTAGAGAGAGAAAATGTAGAGAGAGAAGAGAGAAAAGAGAGAGAAAGGAGAGAGAGGAAAATTTTCTCTCTTCTTCTTCTTCTTTTTCTTTTTATTTTCTTTTTATTTATTTTTTTTTCTTTCTCTTTTTCTTTTTATTTTTTTTTTCTTTTTCCTTTTTCTTTTCTTTTTCTTTTCTTTTTCTTTTTCCTTTTTCTTTTCTTTTCTTTTCTTCTTCTTTTCATTTCTTTTCTTCTTCCCGCGGCCACCCTTGGGCCAAAATAGGGGAAGACCGATGAGGTCTCCCTTGGTGGCCCAAGCTTCGGCAAGATGGTGGCTTGGCCGGAGGTCCAGCAACGGCGGCCGACCATGCAAGCTGGCCGGCGACTAGGTTTGGCCGGCGAGTTTTCTCCCTTCTTTTTTTTTTCGAAAAACAGGAGATCCGTCCCCTTTCTTCATGATTTTCGGCCATTGGCCGATCACTGGCGGTCGAGAACTCTCAAGGAAGAGAGATAGAGGGATGGCGGTGCTGTCCTAGGGATAAGATGCCGCAAACAGCAGTGTCGGCGGTCGGAAAAAAAAAGGAAAGGGCTCGGCCGAATAGGGAAAAACAGGGTCTTACCTTTTTCATGAGTTTTTCCGACGATCCCGACGGCCGGCAAGGGTGTACGAGCCACGGAAAGAAGGGGAAGGAAGAGGGGAAAGAGGAGAAGGGCTTACCTACGACTCCGGTGGGGTCTCCAGTGAGTATTTGAGATGAACACAATGAGGACATCCGCGGCTTCGATGGAAAAATTCAAGAAAAATAAAAGAAGAAATCTGGTGCTCGTCATGGCTAGCTTTAGAAGAGAGAAAGAGGATTTTATAGAGGTGATTTCCTACCCCTAATCGGACTCTATCGATCCGATTTTGCCGGAGATGGGAAGGAAGAAGACTCCGGCTAGGAGTCTTCCTCCTCCTCTAATATATATATATATATATATTTTTAAATTAGGTTATTACATTCTCCCCTCCTTAAAATAATTTCATCCTCGAAATTAGGTTATGTCGTTCGAGATATCTATTTCAAAGTATACATTCTTCATGTCATTCTCAAGCTTACGATAATGTCATATATATTATTTATTTCTCATGATCTTGTTATAACAAAAATTATTTGAAATCTCAAACTCATCCCTTCTTATTGATTTCTTAACTTTTTGAAGAACTGTAACATTTTGAACTTGTATTAATATACTACCATTATTTGTCTAATACATTTCACTCGAAATTCATAATTATCTCAGACTACCCTTGATAGAAAAATAATTAAAGGTCAAACATTGGGCACTCTTCACAATCATCGATTTCTTTCTTCTCTTGACCTTCCAACAAATTTTATATGTAATCTCTCATCTTAAGAAAATCTCAATCTTCTATATCAGTTCGAGTAACAATATTAAATTATAAAATTATGAGATCTATGTTAGGACTTTCTAAGTTTGAACTAATACCAGAACTATCAAGCTGTAACTTAAGATGTCTAAAATTTTTTGGCATTATCTACAATGAAACAACCTACTAACAAAAATTATCTGACTATGATCAGATTAAAATCATTCTTTATTTACAACTAATGTATTCCATAATATCTTCAAAATCAAAGAATTAATATTCTAATCAATTTAACCCACCATGCTTTTGCTGCGCACTTTGATCTTAATTTATCAAATTATATAGGTCTATCAAAGATAAAAATATCCTTATATGTTAGATCAAACCAGGATAGATCCAACCTTCAAATTTCATATAGAACTTAGGGCAAAACCTTAAATTTCTTTATCTTTATTGCTTCTTGGGCATAGCACATCAAAATTAAATCTTGATCCACTTTCTATGTTTGAAATATTTGCATAAGCTTCATCACTCTTCAAGAATCGAACATGTCTAGAATCAATTGGAGTTAACCTTAGATTTACCTTACAATCATTTATATAATTTCTAAATCAATCTTCCTTTTTAAAAGAATTAATTCTAACTTGACAAACTAGAAAAACTCAAGCCAACATTCTTAAGTAGAATCAACTTGATTATTTCTTATAAAGCTCCTTTCATCACAACCCTTAATATTAATCAATAAATCTATACAAAATCTTGTCCCTTGTATAAGTCATTCAAAAATTAGCACTAGCAAGATGTCTTAGTTCAATTTAAAAATTCGAACTTTGACTTGAACAATTAGTACACTTCACCATCTTCAACAATCACAAGAAAAATTTAAAAAAAATCTAATACAAAGATGGCAATATGAATTATTAAAGATTTCATCATAACCTGTATATCATACTCTGACAAAATAAATTTTTCTTCTTTAATTTAACAACAATATCAAAATACTTTTGATCCACTTAGAAAAATAAACTATTGACTTGAAATTCAATGCAACTTGAAAGATCAAGGAATCATATTCAGAATATGATATTTTGAGTAACCAAAGATTTCACCAAAATGTGTATCTCGTATTCTTATAATAAAATTTAAGTATATATATATATATATATATTCATCTAAATTGAGTTATATGACCTCTTATAGATTCAATGTTCAAAAATATTTCTTTCTCATATGATGTAATTTCTTCTTAGACCATACCCTAATTAACTTTCTTTGATAAGTCCAAAATTCATAATGCTCAGACAATTATCATCGAAATTAAAAAAAATTATCATGATCTTCAATCATATAAGTTTTACATTCTAAAATCCTCTAGTATACTCAACATATCTTATCAATACCTCCCACTTTATTCCAAGGTCAACTCTTTCATACTTAGGTCAATCTTACTAATTAAAATCTAAGATATAACTCATCAATTTTATTATAGACATCATATACCACTTATACATAAAGTTTCATCATAGTATTTATTGATTCAAAATCCAAATATTGATTCCTTTCTTTTATGTCAATCATGTTCCTTATGATCATAACCTAGGTTTACATATCACTTAAGTCATAATTTCAAATAATTATAACCTTAAGCTTAAATACCACTTAAATCATAATTTCTAGTGATCATAATCTAAACTCTAATATCATTATATTACATCCTTAATGATCATAATCTTAAACTCTGATATTATCTATCATACTCTATCAATTATAATCTCAAGTTTTGATATCATTTATATGACAATCCCTAGTGACCTTAAACTTTCTGTCATATCCTAATCACTTGTATCATTGTCTCCAAATAAACGTAACCTAAGCTCTAAGCTCAGATGCCACTCTGTCACATCCTACTGATCTTACATAAAGTTTTAATATCTCTTCATAATCTCTAGTGATATTAAACCAAGCTTTGATATTATTCTATCTCATCCTATATATTTATATCGTAATCTTCAATGATCATAACCTAAGCTCTAATATCACTCTGTAATATTCTAATCACTTATATCATAATCCATAATGATCATAACCTATGCTCTGATACCATTCTGTCATGCCCCGAACCCAACACACGGGTCGGATACGTGATGGCCGCACACTCCTTAGAGCAAGCCCTAAAGAATATGCAAGGCCAAATTAAATCACTACAACCTTAACATCCATAACAATTAATTTCAACAATAATTCGTAAAATCTTGCATAATTACAATTTAAATTTCTTCAATTCTCTGATCAAATACTATGACACTCTATTTATCCTTTTGCTCACCCGTAAATTCAAGCCATAGCCAATCATGAATGTCCTGTAACTCTGAGAAGAAAAAGAAAGATGAAGGGGTGTGAGCTTTACAACCCAGTAAGAATTCCCATATCACACTGATATAGTAATATAGTCTGAAAATAAGGATAAGCAATAAAATATAAAATCTCATGTTCAATGTCTAGAATAATGCAAACATTCATAAATTTTCTGTCTTGTTAAAATAAATGCATCATCATATATTAACAGGTGAAACACTTTTGTTCAACAATTGTTTCATGTCTTATCTTTCATTTCTCCTTTCATAATCATATGATTTTTAACAGTTTCCTTTTGGTTCTGGACTATCCAATTCTATACCTCAGTCATCATCCACATCGAATCTATTTAAAAAGTCTTTCAAGACTGTCCCAAGATGAGCTCCTGGCCGGCTGTCCCACGTACGCAAGCCCGTGAGAGGCTGTCCCAGGCATAACTCCTGGCGGGCTGTCCCAGGCATGAGCTCCTGGCCGGCTGATCCACCTGTAAGCTAGTGGGGCTGTCCCAGGCATAAGCTCCTGGCGGGCTATTCCACATGACAAGACTAGTCCATACCATATATCTCTTTCTTTTCATTAAATCATTATGTGTTGATTTTATCAAATCAATTCTGACTTGCATTATGATCAATTCAGATATGTCATATCCATATAATCATGCCATCAATCTCTGATACATATATATATTGACATAACATACTAATACTCAAAATCAAATAACAGTATCTCAGATATAATAAATTCATCGATCTCAAATCCGACGATGCAAAACCAACGATGCAAGACCAACAGTAAAATAGCATATATATAATAGTGATCATGTACAGGGATTCTTACCTTTATCGGTGACTGATCCAAGCATAGAAATCAATGTTCTTCTTTGATTTATGAATATCTTTAACAAAATATTCCACTCGATATCATTTGCAGACAATCATCTCTTCATAACCCTGATCAAATATAAAGATCATATATGAAGAAAATTACCGATAATCGACCTGATAACACAAATCTAGGATCTCTCTTAGGATTAACCAAAATTAGGATTTACTTAAGTATCTGGATCCTCCACTGATCCATAAGACTTTTAGAGAGAAAAAATCCATGAAGAGAGAAAATTCTAGAGAGAAAAAGTAGAGAGAGAAAGTGGAGAGAGAAACCTTCGCATCCTTCCGATGAGGCAATCATGGTCGAGATCATCAGAGGTCCTATCAGAATGACTTAATATGAATCAAATATTATAAATTTCGAATAGTATCGAACTGAGATCAGATCTACTGCACGAATTTCGGAGCAATCTCAAATCATCTTATTTTCATCTTCAAGTTTATTCTAGGGTTCATGATGCAATCAGAGAGGAAGAAAAGATCCTAGAGAGACAAAATCCGTAAAGAGAGAAAAAAAGTCTAGAGAGAGAATTTAGAGAGAGAAAATGTAGAGAGAGAAGAGAGAAAAGAGAGAGAAAGGAGAGAGAGGAAAATTCTCTCTCTTCTTCTTCTTCTTTTTCTTTTTATTTTCTTTTATTTATTTTTTTCTCTTTTTCTTTTTATTTTTTTTTCTTTTTCCTTTTTCTTTTCTTTTTCTTTTCTTTTTCTTTTTCCTTTTTCTTTTCTTTTCTTTTCTTCTTCTTTTCGTTTCTTTTCTTCTTCCCGCGGCCACCCTTGGGCCGAAATAGGAGAAGACCGATGAGGTCTCCCTTGGTGGCCCAGGCTTCGGCAAGATGGTGGCATAGCCGGAGGTCCAGCAACGGCGGCCGACCATGCAAGCTGGCCGGCGACTAGGTTTGGCCGGCGAGTTTTCTCCCTTTTTTTTTTTTTTCGAAAAACAGGGGATCCGTCCCCTTTCTTCATGATTTTCGGCCATTGGCCGATCACCGACGGTCGAGAACTCTCGAGGAAGAGAGATAGAGGGATGGCGGTGCTGTCCTAGGGATAAGATGCCGCAAACTGCGGTGCCGGCGGTCGGAAAAAAAAAGAAGAAAAGGGCTCGGCCGAACAGGGAAAAATAGGGTCTTACCTTTTTCATGAGTTTTTTCGACGATCTCGATGGCCGGCAAGGGTGTGCGATCCATGGAAAGAAGGGAAAGGAAGAGGGGAAAGAGGAGAAGGGCTTACCTACGACTCCGGTGAGGTCTCCGATGAGTATTTGAGATGAACACGATGAGGACATCCGCGGCTTCGACGGAAAAATTCGAGAAAAATAAAAGAAGAAATCTGGTGCTCGTCATGGCTAGCTTTAGAAGAGAGAAAGAGAATTTTATAGAGGTGATTTCCTACCCCTAATCGGACTCTATCGATCCAATTTTGCCGGAGATGGGAAGGAAGAAGACTCCGGCTAGGAGTCTTCTTCTTCCTCTGATATATATATATATTTTTTTTAAAAAACTGGGTTATTACATGTTCCTTGCTGTAAATATCTCTTATCTTTAATAAACGCTGGGTGGCGATCTTGCCTCCTATATTCATAAAAAGAAAAAAAAAAGAAATGCATTCATTGTGGAATCTATGGACCTTGAATGTTCTTGCTACTTAAGCTTTCAAATTGAGTAGAGAGCCTTAAGAGGATGTGTTTTTTAATCAATTTCCTCCTTTGTTTGTGTTTGTTTTTCTGTAATTTTATAATCTTAATGAAATGTTAGTGGAAGTATTCTCCCATCTTTATTCTCAGAAAAATCATAAACAGTACTTTCTCTTCTTGGTTAAAGCATGTGCACAGCCAATTTTTGTGATGGTTTAGGTGACAGTATTGTGAGCTTCTCTTACGAGCTCTCAAGTGGATATCCATCTCTTCCGAGCTCTCAAGTGGAGATTCATTCGTGCATGTGCGCCGACAAAATAGACCAAGTTCAAAACCACTTGCAAGCTAGACTAAGGTCTACCCAAAGTCAGTGCCATGCTCCTGCTCAAATCGACAGGCAATAAAGCGAGCTTTGTAACACCCAATTGAGCCATCAAATCAAGTTATGATCATATAAAAACACTTGCAAGTTATGAAAATCTTGTTAGTGGGAAGAGGAACAACATTCCCAAGTGCCTCTATGCTTAAAAGCATCAAGCATTTCAGACTTTCGTGTATGCCACTCCGAGATATCAACCACCTCTTCAAATGTCCTAGACTCCTGGTAAGAGTGAATAGTAGCAAACTATGGATTCTTCATCAAATGCCGACTCTAGATCTCTCATGACCTCACCTGCATTTTCTTCAAAATTTATTTCTCAGCATGCCAAGCAAGTCCATCGACAGCTCCACAGAATTGATGCTTCACCCTCTAGTCATGCATCTTAACACTCTATAGTTCTAAAGGTATATATTTCACTTGGATCTTGGACTCTAATGCATCCTTTCATTTGACGCCACATCCTTCTTTTCTTGGTTCCCATTCACCTCTTCCTATATAGCCTCATACTGTCATGCCCCAAACTCAGCATCCAGATGAGGCAAGTGATGGCCGCACACTTCTTAGGACGAGGTTCTAAAGAATATGCAAGACCTATCTTTATATTCAAAAATATTATATCAAATCATACTCAGACAGTGGTAGTAAACATAAATTCTAATTTTATTGGTTCAAATAAAATATAGTTCATCAATGTCTCATCATAATTAATATCAATATTTATTCAAAAATAAACTATACAAATATCCTTTAAGATCCTATGCTCCTTACTGCTCGATCATAAGCCCCATATAATCTTCTAGATCTGAAATAAAAAAAATAGAAAAAAGAGAGTGAGATTTATAGGCTCAGTAAGTTACTAATATCTTTGAGAGTTCAACCATAATTAATTTTTAAAATATAATAATTTAACAATAATAAGTAACAATATAATTTTTTTTTTCAAAGCATGCCATGCATGTCAGTAAAATCCAAAAATTCTCTCTTAATCTTTGGTGACTATGGCCATAATTAGTCTCATGATAAGGCTTGAAAGAGACTAGCCTCAAAAAATAAATATGCAACATATCAATATGTGCTAGCAACCAGCCCCTACTAGCTATATTCTGATCTACATGATCATTATTAGTCCCATGACAGGATAAAAAAACTAGTTTTGAAATATATATATATATATATATATATATATATATATATATATATATATATATATGATACATTAACATGTGCCAGTGATCAGCTTCGACTAGCTAAGTTCAAAAGAACAAGCTCTATCAGTGATCAGTCCCAACTGGTTAGGTCCAAAAGAAACTAGTTTCTGATATGTAGTCAATGATTGGTCTTGTTGGCTAAACCTGAATCATAATCAATCAGAGAGTTTTTCTCATAATTTTATTATAATCAAATAATCATATTTATTTCACAACAATATCAAATCAACTTTTTCACATCTCATTTTCAGAAACAAAAGGATAATTTTTATTTGAAATTCATGCAAGGATAAAAAATGAATAATCTTGTCTCTACAAATCATGCAATATTAAAATAAAAAAATCATCTCATTTCAAATTTATAATCATGCTGAAATGACACCATGCTTGATCTAATATTTTCAATTATTTTTCATGCATAAATACATATTTTCAAACTTTTATAATTTTTAAATATTTTAATAATTTTTATGTATAAAATCTAATTTTTAAATATATAAATATGTATAAAAAAAATGGAGATGAAAGATAACTTACTGTCAATCGAATCCAAAAGTCTTGATCTTTAAAATATGGCTTGATCCTTAGATTCATGCTCCTTTCGATGTAGATCAAAATCTTTGATTAGATCTATTTCATTGATCAATTAAAAATTAGACTAATTAGGCTCGACCTGATCAATTGGTAAAGCTATAAAGGAAAGAGCAATCAAGATCCAATCTATTTGATCAGACTCGACCAATATGAATGGAGAGGTACTTAATCTAGATCAGTTGGACTTTTGGACTAGATTTGCCTGATTTAGGTCCAAATTAGGAGTCTAGATCTAGGCGGTCTAAGTTGGTCATTATGATCTAATCAAATCAGGTCTTGGCTAAGTTCCCTCTCTCTTTCTCTCTCTCCCTCTTTCTCTCTCTCTTCCTCTCTCGCTTTCTCTCTCTCTTCCTCTTTCTTTCTTATTTTTCTTTCTCTCTTTCTTTCTTTCTTAGCTGATTCCAAGATCTCTTGGGGGCTTCCTAAGGGACAATAGGAGGGTGGGGGTCAGCTGTGATGTAGCCAGAGCAGCCGGCGGTGGTGGCATGGTGACGTCTAGAGGCGGTGGTCTGGCCGACGGTGATAGGGGATCTGAAAGAAAAGGAGAAAAGGATTACTCCCCCCTGTGCCAAGGTGATGGTACTGAGGGTCGGAAAGAAAAGAGAGGGAAATAGGCTTATCGGAGATGGTGGTGGCAACGTGGTTTGGTCGGCGAGATGGAATTTGGTGGATTTCACACTTGAAGATTCTCCAAAATAGAGCTACGATGGTTTAAAGAGGAAGGGCCAGATTTTGGGGAGGTGATGATGTTCGAGAAGGCGGCACAACAGCCGTCGGAGAAAAGGAAGAAGGAAGAGGTAGGTGGTGGAGGATTCAATGATGGGTTCGACCAAGAGGTGATGGGTTTAAATAGAAAAGAATGGGAAGGGAGTAGATTCAATTTGTCCATGGATAAAGCCGGCTTTCAGTATTGGCGTAATCAATCCAACAACCCACCCCCTTCGGCGTATGGCTCTATCAGGTCACTCCTTGTTGCCTTACCTTCTTCGATGGTTGAAGATCAAGCAGTGGATTAGGTTCCCTATTCTAATTTTTTTTTTTTTGAAAGATTGTGGTGAAGTCGGCAAGCCTTGCCGACTTCACACCGAATCAGGTCCAATTGGACCAGTGCTCACACATACTATTACAGATGATGGTACCCATTTATGCACATCTCAATAAGGTGATCTTAAGACAACCAAATTTACTGGAGCCTATTATCCAAATAATATTAAAATTTTTTTTTTACAAAACTAATGCACCTTTCAACTTATTTACAAAACTAATGCAAAACTATAAAATGCCATTTGAAATGGTATTTTTCTAATAGAAAATACCATTTCAAATGGCGTTTCTTCACTCCACATCCCATCCCCTATGGACCTCCCCCATCCCCGTGGAATCAAAGGATCACAAATAAAAAAAAAAAATACAACTTGAAATGGCATTTTTGAAAGTGCCATTTGAAATGATATTTTCAAAGATGCCATTCTCCCTGACGTTTATCCTTCATATATACCAAAAAAAAAAAAAATACCTGGCAAGCCCCTCTTCCCCCTCTCCGATGGTGACTCCGATCGTGGGATCGATCTTCGATGAGCTCCTCTTCTCTCCATGTCGGTAAGCCCCTTTTCCCCCTCTTCTCTCCCTCTGCCGGTGGCGGCCACCCCCCCACCCCCCCGGCTCCTGGCCGACGATAGCCCCACCCCCTTTGGCCCGATGGTGGCCCCCCGGTGGCAGCTGCCCCCCCTTTGGCCCACCGACAGCCCCGTGCCCCCTTTGGCCCGACGGTGGCCCCCTTGGCGGTGACCGCCCCCCCTCCCCACCTGCACCTCCCTTGGCCCGACCGGCGGCATCCCCGCTCCCCCTTTGGCCTAGCGACGGCATCCCCCGACGGTGGTCGCCCCCCCTTTGGCTCAGCAACGGGCCCCCCCCCGGCGGTGGCCCTCCCCCACCCCCCGGCGGTGCCCCTGCCCCCCCCCCCCGACGGTGGTGCCCCCCTTTGGCCCTCTACCGACGGTGGCAGTCCCCCCCCCCGACGTGAGGGGGTGGCCCCCCTTCCCCTAACCACCCCCCCGCCCTCTACCGGCAACGGCTGCCCCTCTCACCCCCCTGGCGGCTCCCCCTCCTGGGTCCCCTCCCCTCCCATCATGGCACCCTCGCCCAGTGCCTTCCCACCGACCCCCCTGCCCCACCACCACCACTCTTTTTGTTTTTTATTTTTTTTGTCTGCAATGTATTAGGGGTCTCTAATCAATTTGGTTTCTAATCAATTTGGTTAATTTTGTTGTTTGCTATATTTTTTAAAAAAATAGATGCGAACTTGATTTAAAAATGGATTCGAGGCTAATTTAAGAATTTTAAATATTCTACGATATCTGTAGACCTATCAGTTGAGCAATATAGGATATTCTATGGCATCCATACAAAAATATATGAATAAATTATAAAAATTCTTCTGAGGTTAGGTCGAAATTAGCACATGAGTTCAACATTTTAAAAAACCTACACCTACCTCTCTAACGTCTACCAAAAATCTACACGTAACCCCCTAAGGTGGGGACTAAATTGTAGGCTTTGTGTAAATGTCAGGCTGTAGGTATATATTTTTTAAAATACTGGACTTAAGTATAATCTCAACCTAAACTCAGAGAGATTTTTGTAATTTAATTATATATTTTTGTATGGGTGCCGTAATATATATATATATTGGTTAATTAATTGTTCAGTTTAGATAGTTTGAGAATTGCATTTAATTCTATAGTAATTACAATAATCAAACAATACACAGAGGGTTCGAAAAAAATTTTAGATAGTATTTTTTTTAGTTCTCCTCACACATTTTAGGTGTGTGGGAAGAATTAAAGAAAAATATTGTCAAAATTTTTTTCGATCCCTATTGTGTATCGTTCGATTACTGTAATTAACCTATAGAATTGATGCAATTCCTGAATGGGATAGGACTTATCTTTGCCTATTAGTTGATGATACGATTGATGCATTTATCATGTAAGTTATTTGAAATGATAAAATAATTATTAATACTAAATTTTTTGATTTTGATATTATTATAGATTTTTATGAGAAAAATGGTCAGTACTCGGGTTTGTCTATTATTGTATTATGATGGCATAATACAGAATGGTGAAGCTGGCGTGCAGTACAGTTACCCTGCAAACTAGATGATTAGGATATCTTCATCATTATCACGTCAATAATTATTAGACTATTTATACAGTATTATTCTATAGATAAAGAAAAATATGAAATTAAATTAAAATGAAGATCTCCTAATCTGTCGGAACAGTTAATGCAGAGCAAGTATATCTTAGTTCCAATTGATGATGATGAAGATGTCTAAAAATTATTGATCGGAGGATGAGGATGGATGAGCAGATGAGGATGGCCTAGAGGAGGATGGCTAACTAGGAGGAGGCTGACTGGGAGGAAGCTGACTGGATTGATCACTTGAAAGATTCGAAATAAGAATATTCATCTGTTAGCCAATCCGGACAATATTCTGTAAAACTGTAGCCAATCCAGTAGAGAGAATATTTTATCTTTCTATTTCACCTATTCTCTTTGTATCGCACTCTGGAGCACTCTAAGAGTGCAGATAATCTCACCTAGCTGATGTTATATATTTATATGAAGCGAACATCTCTCTAATTCTTTGATACAACAGACTAAATTATGAATATCCTGTCTTACAATCTGCACTGCTGAAATAAGATTATCCAATTTTTGCTCGAACAAGGAAGAACTATGTATCCCGCTAGGATCCATACGTGCAGTGCTCTCTCCTGAAGACGATGATTAAAGAATAGAAAAGAATAGATACAATCTTCCAAACAATTACACTGATCATATTTGGAGTTATCCTTATTTGCTCAACAGGTTTCATACCCTCCATAAACCTAAAAGGTCTTGCTTCATTCCTCCTGGAAGAAAATCCTGCTTCACTCTTAGATCTTTCTTCCTCAGCTGAAATATCTTCGTCTCTCCTTCCATCCTTTTTAGTCCACTCACCATTAATTTTAAACCAATGCATTCTGTACAAAGCTCCTTTATTGATTTTACTATCTCTACCTAATTTTATGATTGTTCACCCTGAATTCTTACTCTATAATATTTAAAGACATGGGTTAACATCATAGCATAAGGCAGACACATCTGTACCCTATCCACCACTTCTTGCATAATCTTGATTATCATTCTTGGAAGGTTGAGTGGGATACATTTGACTACATGATACATAATTACTAAATTTCTCTCTATTACAGTATCAAATCCTCCAGTCCGAGGTTGTATAATCCAGCAAATAATTATATGGAGTAGTCTTATTTCAATATTTAAGTATCTTCCATGAATTCTCTAGAGTTGACCATGATCCTCTACCTCAATAACAGTTTCTACTCTTGTAGTTCTATCTCTTCTACTACCCCGCAACTCACCTATGGTTGGAAGTTTTAAAATTTCTTCTGGTATTTCATCATCTAAATAATTTTTTTCTTTAACTGAAGATGATACAGTATGTTCTTCAAATAAAATATTCTCATAAAATTCTTTAACTAACTTCATAAATATCGGGGCTTCAGCAGTGCAAATAAATTTTCATCTCATGGCTCTAATTAAGTTTGCAATCTCAAATCCCTCTGAATCTAAAAAGTTCATATCAACAATATGGCTAGAAAGAATATTTTTATCACTTACTGGAGTTCTCATAGGAGATAATCTTGAAGGAGGAGTTCTCGGAGGAGGTGATCTTGAAGGAGGAGATGATGATGCTTTGCTTGCTTCTCTTCTCCTTCCCCTTCCCCTTCTGCTTTCTTCTCCCCTTTTGCTTTTTTCACTTCTGCTTGCTCTTTGGCATTGGAGAAGATGCATCTTCAGAGCCATTGACTGAGAAGGAGATGGAAGGAGATTTTGGCTTGAGAAGGAGATTTTTCATTTGGATTTCAGAGGTGAGTGGAGAAGGTTATGAAGATAAGAGCTAGGGATTCTCAGAGAATGGAGGGGAAAGAAGCTGGAGTGGATATTCTGAACTAATTTGATGATTTGGGAATATATAAAAGCTGTGGAAGATGTCATCTAAAATAGATCGGATGTAGTCACCTAAAATCAGAAAACACAACCCAACCCAGATCCAGATGTAGGCGCCTACATCTGGGATGTAGGCGCCTACATTTTGGCTCCTGTTGGGTCACAGGTGGGTCATGGTTCGATCAGATCATGAAAACTTTACGTCAGGTCATGGCATCCGGATGCCAAGCAAGTCACGGGTGCCAAGCAAGTCACATGCAAGCATAAGTGCACATCAGAACGGTGCTGGTTGGACATTAGCGATAGGGTTTAGGGTCATCTGCTCACATCAATGCATATCCATGATGATGATTGGACATTAATCATCTGATCACAGATCATCGATCACATCTGATCACATCTGATCATCGAACCATGACCTCCAATCACATCCGATCGGAGGATGAGAGCTGGGAGGATCCGATCGAAGGATGAGACCTGGGAGGATCTGGATCCAATCAGAAGATAAGAGCTGGAAGGATCCGATCGGAGGATGATCGGATCCGACCAAAGGATGAGAGCTAGGAGGATCCAATCGGAGGATGAGAGCTGAGAGGATTTGGATCTGATCAGAGGATGAGAGTTGGGAGGATCCGACTGGAGGACGATTGGATCCGATCGAAGGATGAGAGTTGGGAGGATCTAGATCCGATCGGAGGATGAACGCTAGGAGGATCCGATCGGAGGATGACTGAATTCGATCGAAGGATACTGGAGGATGAGAGCTAGGAGGATCCGATCGGAGGATGAGAGCTGGGAGGATCCGATCGGAGGATGAGAGCTGGGAGGATCTAGATTCGATCGAAGGATGAGAGCTGCGAGGATCTGACTGGAGGATGACCGGATCCGATCAGAGGATGAGAGGTGGGAGGATCCTTATAAAGTCATTGTGTAGTAGGGTGGCTTTATGATTCGCCCTTTGATATGGCAACTCCTAAGGACCTCTTCCACACCACGATTTTACTGGCTGATTCAGCACTCCCACATGGTGGTTTGGTGGCGCCTAAAGTCGCCCTATTACTCCCACATGGCGTGAGGATGGGTTAGGTGGCTCCGCTTTGAAGATATTATTTTCATAAATTATTTTAAAATTAATAGTAAATTAGTATATGGTACAAAAAAAAATAACATTTGTTATGGTGCTTTCAAAGAGGGCATTGCAAATGATGCTTTTGAAAATGCCACTTGAAATGATGCTTTCTGTTGTCGATTTTTTTTTTGACCTTCTGATTCCATCGGGGACATTTTTTTTGATTCCACGGGGGATGGGGAGAGATGACGTGGAGCGAATAAACACCATTTCAAATGGCATTTTCTATCAAAAAATTGTCATTTGAAATTACATTTTATAGTTTTGAAACCCTTTTCATTTTCAACCAAAGCCTTAAAAACTATAAATTTTTCAAATGCATCTGATTTTCTTTTAAGAAACATTAGGTGCTTCACATGTGTCAGCATGGATCAAATCAAGAAAGTTTTTACTTCTACTAACAAACAAAGAAAATGTAAATCGACGTTGTTTGCCAAACAAACAATCATCATAGAAATCAAGCGATACTGACTTATAACCAGGAAGAAGATCTTATTTAGATAATACCTAAAGCCCACACTCACTCATATGCCCCAAATGCTTATGTCAAAGTGCTGGAGATTCTGACTTGGCGCTTGCAACAACTGCTTCTCCCAGCAAAGTCTCACCAACTAATCTGTAGAGATTACCAAGTAACTCTCCCTTTGCCACTACCATGATTCCCTTCACCACTTTCAACTGACAATTCTCACTGATGAACTTCAAACCTTGTTGAGCAAACTTTCTCAATGACAAGAGGCCTTTTCGAAGTGCTGGGATATGTCTGACATTTGTAATAATGCGAATACAACCATCAAACATGTTGATTCTTATATCTCTAACTCCCAGTATTTTGCAAGCACCATTGTCTCCCATGTAGACAACACCACCATTAATCGATCTGTAAGTGTAGAACCACTCTCGATGAGGAGTCATGTGGAAAAATGTGTCGGAATCAAGGAGCCATTGATTTAGAACTTTTGCTCTATCCAATGTAGATAAGACATCACCATCCTCATAACGGTAGAACTCTCTACAACATTGCCTTGGAAATTTTCTAACTTGGACTTTGAATTCTCACCGCTGCCCTTTTTTAGCCTGCAATCTTTTTTCAATGGCCTGACTTTCCGCATCCCCAGCATTTTACTTGCTTCTTTCCCTTTGACTTGGATCTTTAACCATTATCTCTCTTATGGATCTATCCCGTACAACCATCGCATCACCCATCGAATCAGGACTTGATTTTCTTCTAAGTTCCTCGATAAGAAGCGAAGCGACCACAAAATCCATGTCTAAAAATGATGAAAGGCTAAGACTCCTAATCAAATTATCCCAAGAATTTGGCATAGAACAAAGAAGAAAGCTGACTCTTTCTTCATCTTCAATTTTGATGCCAACAGCCGCCAATTTATTGATAAGGGAATTAAATTGATTAAGGTGATCTTATACTGAAGCCTCATCTTGCATCTTCAGGTTGTACAACTATCGACGCAAGAAAATCTTATTCACCAAAGACTTTTCCTCATAGATGTTCTTCAATTTATCCCACAACCCTTTCGCGATTGTCTCAATTCGACGTTAAACAACACCGAATCATCCAAAGTAAGGAGAAGATTTGCCAATGCCAATTCATCTTTCTCAGCAAACTGTTTCTCTGTCATCTCTTCCAGCCTTTTGTTTGAGATTGCAATAGCACAACCGTCTTTCACCAACACCACATGCATCTTCAGCTTTCATAGTGCAAAGTTTGTCCCATTAAACCAAGGGATCTCGAACTTGGTTGTATTCTTTCCTACCATCTTGGATTGTACTACAAGATTAAATTGCTCTGCATGATCTCAGCTCTGATATCAATTGAAACGAAAATAGCATGATATGTAACAGTTTAAAGAATATCATAGTAAATTAAAAATAAGATGAAAAAAAAATAGAGTGCACAGAGGAATTACGTGGTTCGGCACAATCGCCTACATTCAGGGGAAAGATCTCCACAGCTTTCTTATTGATTTTGATGACAAACAAAGAGAGAAAAAGATTACAAGAAAGAGGCCCTTTTTTTTTATATATGTCATACAGCTGCCATACCAGTTGCCATACAAAAGGCCTTTCCACAAAAAACCCTAATGCTCATCTTTTTTTTTGTTACACGTGAATATCATGTGTATAACAATATATTATATATATATATATAAACCATTGATGCCCTATCATGAGCTGAAAATATGGTCATAGTTAGTCCAGAGTTGAAAACTTAAATATTGTTGGATTCAATACATAGTAAACTAAAATGAAGATTGTTTATTTATCATTGTTGTTGCATGAAAAGATATTTTGGATGCTATGATATATATTTTTTGAGCTGAGAAAGTATGCCTTATGCTAAATATTTGGACCAAATTGTGTGGCATTTTATTTTTATATTTGCTATTTCTAAAATTATATTATTGTAATTATATTGGTGTGGATGTGTGGGGATTCTTACTAGGCTATAAATTTCATGTTACTCCTTGACTTTGCCTATCAAAGTTGCAAGACGATTAGTTCTTAGATATAATTTGAAATTCTAGTAAGAGGATGAATCGTTAGAACGCCATTGATACCAGCAAAGTAATTTAAATTTGTAATTGGACAACTCTTCTTATTTTTTAATGATGGATTATCTTATCTTATTATGAATGAAGTTCATATGGTTCAACTATATTGAGTTTGTGATGAATCTATAGTCCTTGCATATTAACTCGAGCCTTATCCTAGGATGTGTGCAATGATATCTCATAGCTGAATTGGGTGATGGGCTTGAGGCATGACTAGCAATGACAATGGTGATGGTGGTGATCATGGGGTTACATACAATGATAGTGGTGATAATAGTGGCGGCAATGGTGGAGACAACAGCAACAGCAGCAATGATGGCTGTGGAGTCAACAATGTATGATGGTGATCATGGTTGTGGTATCAATGATGATGACACTAGCTATCTAGCTAAAGAATTATGAACACATATGACATCAAAATCTAACACTATGTTTGGTATGAAAGATTATATTGATTGAAGGATGGATAAAGGAAGAAGGATAGGTGAATGAGAGGATGGATGAAGCTTCTATCCATCCTCCTAATGTTTGGTTAAACATGAAAGGATAGATGGGAATGATTTTCTCTTTTGTTTGGTATAAAAAGAAATAAAAAAGATGATGGATGATATTTATATGATATTTTTACTAAACTATTCTTTGATGAAAAAAATATTATTATTAGTATATAATATTTTTTTATACTAAAGAAGTAGGATAATATATAAACTTATAATCTTTATAAGTTATAATTATATAAAAATATATAAATTTTTAATTTTATTTTAATATAATTAAATAAATTATCTTAATAATACATTATATATAAATTAATTAATTTATATATTAATTATATAAATAATTAATTAATTTATAATTTAATTTAAATAGTCAATTAATCTTATAGAAATATTTACTTAAAAATAATAGATATGAATGGAAAAAAGGAAGACAACTTTAATTACTTACTTATAATTATAAAAAATATGTAGTAAAACTAAAATAATAAGTAATAAAATTTACTAGTATATAATTAATAGTATAGATAAAATAAAAATATATATAAATAAAATGAATAAAAAAGTAAATAAATATTAAATTTTATCAAAAAGTTAATAAGAGATAATTTTGTCAACACAGAAAACTACCCCTCATATATGCTCTATCCATTCTTCCTTGCCTCCTCCCAATTTGGGAGAATGCAAAATGATGGGCCAAGATAGATTGGTAATCCCTCTTTTTCATCCATATATCCTTCTTAAAGTTTTTTGAACCAAAAGGTGCATATGAGCCATCGATCCTTTCAAACTCATTCATCCTCTCTCTCATGACCCGAACCTAACACAGAGTGAAAGTCCTTTGTTGTAAATACAAATCAACACCAGCAAAGTTGGGGGGAATTAACTATTGCGAAGTTTGCCAAAATATATTAGACTCATAAGGCATTGAATTTGCCATTGACTTGCAAAAAAAAGGAAACAGGTTTGTCATGTAACCAAGTGAGTGTCCTAGAAGATTGAAATTAGCTCTTTAAGATTTACCGGTTGATGTGGATTACAAAATTTTTGAGACCGTTGCCGCAAGTGGGTCTTTAACTTAGTGGTGGCGCATTTGACTAAACCCTATAGAAAATTAGCATATTAGAATGATATATAAAAATAATAGCTTATTTTTTATTATTATTTACTATTATAATGGCATGATTAAAATCTTGGCTAATAAAGAGGGCATTATACCCCTCTTTTATTTATAAACTTGTAATCTCAGTTAATTTCTTAGATCAAAAAACAGATAACCCTTCTATTGGGAAATGGCCCTATATTTTTATCCTTTTGCTAGTAAAATTGTACAAATCCTATTATACTTTCCAGGGATAAAGAAACAATCACACATCATATAGTGCTGTTACCTACTAATGGGATCTGCTCAAGTAGTTCCAGTCTACATTATTTGGATTCTCCATTTTCAAGCTCTCTATACGTATCGATACTTTTGGATACTTGGACACCACATAAACACAACTAGAATTAAGTGTCCTTCTATCAGCATGAAGCATTTAGCACTTGGCATTTCTTTCGAAGTATCAATATATTATAAATATTAAGGTCTCAAAGCTTTCTAGGCACCAGCAAAGTGTCCTTATCTTAATATAAAGTTGCATAGATATTTCACTTACATGCATGTGTCGTGTCTCTTTGTATAGAATTTTGGATGTTGCCGAGTCCGGTACTTGAGAACAGTTAGACACTAGCCAGCTAATCTAATATATATATATATAAACGGAAGCCTTTCGGAGGAGAAGCTTTTGTTTGCCACATATGTATTTTTTCTTAAACCATTGATTGCCATGTGTCCAAGGCAGTATTTATTTTTTTCTTTGGCTTCGGCATGACAGAGAGCCACGGATGGGCCGACGGTGAGCTAGGCACCACAAAATTGTAGCCCATCGCCTAAGCTTCCCTCGACTGCTTCCTCCCTGATTGAGACGATGCAAAAACCCATCTATGCCTAAGCTTCCCTCGGCCGCTTCCTCCCTGATTGAGATGACGCAAAAACCCATCTGCCCCATTGCCTCGACGGCATCCATGGCGAGCGTGGCGAAAATCGGTGTGCCCTTCTCTGAGCGCGATGATAGGGGAGGGAGTGGTGGAGCTCATCGCCATCGTCGGAGGAAGAGGGGTTATCGAGGGATCCATTGGCATTAGAGGAGGGCTTGGAGGAGTACTGCAAGCCAGAGCGGGAGGCCGCGGGGCCCCAAGATCAGGAAGGGAAGGGACGGATGCGGCCAAAGGTGGCGGCGGCAATGCTCAAGTGAGCATCGAAAAAAAAAATAGAGAGAGAGGAAGAGGAAGGAAGCAAGAAAAAGAAAGCAGGAGGCGGCAAGGCCCCGATAGCAGGAGGGGCGGGGCGAGGTGGGAAGGGAAGAGGTGGGCGCTGCCAAGGGCGGCGACGCTGGAGCGAGCATTGGAAAAAAAAAGGGAGGAAGAAGATGGAAGAAAGAAGAAAAAAGAATTTTTTTTTTAAGTTTAGATTTTCATTTTTTAAAAAAATTAAAATTTAAATCTCTAAAATTTCAATACCAAAAAAAAATTTTTTTTTCTCGATTTCTAATATTTAAATCTCTTATGAACCATTAGTTGGAGGCACACTCATATATATTTTCGCTCCGCTCCAAGCTCAAAGATGCTACTGCCACTGGTGGCAGTGATGGCTGCTAGACAATATTGTCCGCTTTACTATTGGAAGGTTTGGGGAGTGTGCAAGGAGATGATCAAAGGACATCGGCAACATTATCGGCTTTACTATTGGGAGAGTTGGGGGTGTGTGAGGAGATGATTAAAAGAAAAGGAAAAGAGATAGAAAGATTTAAAAATAATTAAAGATAAAAATAGTAAAAAATGATGGGCTTATTAAGGTGTTTCGCAGAATCAGGATCGTCGATCTTCACAAGATTTGCTTGATAACTTATAATCCTTGCTATGCATAAAATATATTTTTTTATTATTTTATTTATTTTTAAATATATACAGAATAGATAAATAAAATAAAATATTTTTAAAAAAATATATTATTGTAGAGGAGTCTGAGAAAGAGGAGGACCACTCCGACGACTCTCCAGTAGCTGCACTGCTTCGGTGACTCCATTGAGGCAGAGGAGGGGGGTCTGCAGCAGGTGCAGAAAAGGTAACATCTTGAAGGAGAGGGAGGTCCATTTGGTCAACAATATGAGATACTGCAGCAATTGTGTGCTGAAGGCTATGGGGTCTATGCTGGAAGGGAGGAAGTGTGTGAGCTGTATTGATCATTTGATCGATGAGTCCAGGAGGTCAAGTTTTGGTAAATATTCAAAGATGCTGTACAAGTTCTGCAGTCTGTTGGAGATCTAGTAGATCATGAAGGCGGAAAGGAAGTGCTTTGCAAACTAGCTTTAGAATTGAGCAACTGATGGTCAATGGGCAGCCTTTGAGGCAGGAAGAGCTTAATGAGATTTTGGGGTATTTGATACCAGTGTACAAGTTGAGGCCTGGGAGTTACTGGTATGACAAAGATTCTGAACTGTTGGGAAAAATGAAAACTCTTTCAGTGATTTAAACTTTTTTGCAAGCTTATAATCAGATACTTTGATGTTTGAAATTTAGTGTAGTATTAGAAATTAAATTGATAATGCAATGAGAGAAACACATTATGCATAGAATATATATTTTTTATTATTTTAATTATTTTAAAAAATATAAAAATTGATATAAATAAATTAACAAAATAATATATTTTTAAATAAAAATTATTTTAAAAATATTATTTTTAAAATAATAATAAAATATTATTTTTGAATAATAATAAAGTAGTATTTTTAAAAAATAGAAAAAATAATAATTTAAAAAATAAAAGTAGGGGAGGTAGAAGAGACAAAAATAATAATAAACAATATTATTTTTAAAAAATAAAATATTATATAAAAAAGATAATGTGCAAGTGGAGGATCCGCAGGCTTTTCTATCTTCCTCGATTACTATAATGTTATTTAAACAATCTAATTTTATATTTTTATTTAGCATATTTAATATCATCCATGATGTCTATTATATCATGTTGGATTTTTAATTTATAAAAATATTATTTTAAGAAAAAATAATTATATGCCGTGCATTGCATGGGGTTCTAAGCTAGTATCTTGATAATATTGCTGCTAATATGATAATGATTTGTAACTCGCTTCACTTGGAGAGGTTTAGAACTTGAATCCTATAACAGTGCCCCCACATTTCTATGAAAGAGAAAAAAAAAAATAAAAAGAATGCTTAAGACGTACAAAAAAATATTGCAGACTTATTTTTTTTTAGTGAAATAGGAAGCTGAGAAAGCAGCCATATCTTCATTGATCAGTAGAAGGAAGGTACAATCAGAGGAGTAAAAATAAAGCAAAGTTGCAGATTACAGCTAAGCATCTACGAGCTGAAATAAAACATCCACCACCCAAATAGAAAAGGAAACGAATTACATAAATTAATTAAAAAAAAGTTGAATTTAAAATTAAGCAAAACAGTTTTAAAAGAAGCCAGCAAAAGCTACAACCCCAGCAAACAAACCCAACAGAGAAAAACTGGCATCCAAAATGAGACGAAATACATATAGAAAGAAAAAGAGCTGCATCAAAAGCCGTGAATGATGAAGATCATCGTGATTCATATTAATTAAATATAGGGTTGGCCATTGCACATTGAAGGAAAATACTAAATATTGATTTCTTCTTCAAGCGTGCACCAGGCTAACAGGTATAGCAGGGTATGTTATCTGGTTCATTAAGTGATGAACTTTCTGAGCTGATGAAACAACTAAAATTAACAGCACCTGCACTTTTATAACATACTCAAAGGATTCAAGGAAAGACCATCATGATCACCATCTGACAAAGTAAAACTGCAAATATTGAATGATAAAAGTAATTTTCTTTACTAGTATAACATATAGTAAGCATATCTTTGCTCAAACAAAATCTATGCAAACAGAGAGACAATGTTTGCTTTTTCGAACCAAACAATACCAAGAAAAGATCAAAGACACCATATTTCTGACATCAAGTAGTTCGCATGCAGTTGCCTAGTTGTTGTTGTCCATCCAGAATTGGGCCTGAAGCCAATCTACAGTCTTCTTGTCCAGTTGAAAGGCCTTGGCAAGAACATCATCAGAGATTGGTGGCTTCACTCCAAAGACTGCATTGGCTATGGTGATGACGCCAGGGTTCTGGCTGCTGAGACCAGCAATAGCAACAGCATTTGTCTTTCCGTAGTTGAACTGAAAATGGATGAGACCTTGAGGAAATACAAACACATCACCCTTGTTAAGGACCTTAGCGAAGAGCTGGTTGTTGGGGTTAGATGTGACGAAGCCCACGTAAAGTGTGCCTTCAAACACAGTAAGGATCTCGGTTCCCCTTGGGTGGATGTGAGGAGGGTTGACACCATAGGGTGCAAAGTCCAGACGAGCTAGCGAGATGCCAAGGGTGTTGAGCCCAGCAATTTGGTTCACATTGACTTGAGTCACATTAGACCCAAGTTTGTTTCCTGTGTCACGGGGCTTGTCAAGGCCACAAAAGAAGAAATCTTCGGCTTTGGCAAGCTTCGGGTCCTTGCAAATGAACCCATTTACAAACACTGCATTAACAATCGCAAGAAATTGAGGTAAGTATAAACACATGATAGAAACTGATCATTAGCGTCTTTGAAGTTGGTTGACAAGTAACTTCAGGAAAATTACACAGCATGCATACTAATTACATATGCGATAACTAATAAGATAGATGTTGAATAGGAGTACCATCTGATTTAAGATCAGCAACACAGAAGTCTTGGAGTTGACTAGGATCAGAAGCAATGGCAAGAGATGAAGCCAGAGCAAGGAGAGCAAGGAAGAGGAAATGGGCAGCCATCTGTTCTGCTGTTCTACCCAGCGAAAGAATCGCAAGTGATATGGAACAAGGTGTTGCGGTCCAATGGCTTGGAGGAGGTAGATCTATATAGCGGGAAACGTGGACTTGGCCTGTGATAAGGCTTGAATTAGTCATGGCATGGTTTTCAAAAGGTTCCTCATGTGTTGATATTGTCCCGGCAAAACTTTGATTAAGTCTTGATGATTGCTGGGGCAACTTTATTAAAAAAGTTGTTCGAGAACAGGTAAAGCAAGTGATTATAATATTACCAAACCATCTAACATAGGTTATGTCTTTTCCTTTCATTTTTTTAATACAATTTCTGATGCCTGTTGTAGTCTTGTTTGGACGAATACCAAGTCGTTAGATAATGATTACATTCAATTGTGATCTCGATAATGTCTCAACAAGAAATCTGCGCAACTATTAATTGTAAATGTGATTTACAGGGAGAATGACGTCATGAAGACCGGTGATTTCCGAGGGTGCATTAGAATGCATGGAACTACTTGGAATAACAAATATGATGATGACACATTTCTTTTTAATTGTCTAATTCTTCCCAAATTGGATGATACGCTCAATCAAAATATTTTTCATAGAGAAAATTTTTAGTTTGACAGGCCAATTTCAAGTCCAAATGATGGAATTTAGCCTTGATGTCTTCATTTTCAGTATGTCCTTGCAGGTTCCTATATTGTTTAAAAAAAAAAAAGATACTACTCAATCAGGTATCATAGAGGTAAGTTATGGTCTTCAGAAATTTAGTGCATGATTCAACTTCTTAATATAATTGATTTTACTCTTCTAAATGGTCAAAATAATCTATATTGAGTCTCATGATCCTTCTGGATCATGGCTGATTCAAATCTAATGCAAAGCTTTTTGGACCAACTCATCTTCCTCATTCGTCTTCCTCCATAATCATCTTCTTCTCCTCGCCGGAATATATGCCTTCCTCCACCATGCTGTCTTCTTCTCATCAACGGTCAAAGGGTGTCTTCTTCCTCTCATTCATCATCCTCTCCCTTTCTCCCCGACATCCTTGAGTCCACCACTACCATCTGCCCATTAATAGTTGACTGGCTGCTTCATCCTTGATAGTTGACCGTCATCCTCCCACCATCTTCTTCTATCATCTCATTCATTTTCTTCTCCTCTTCTCCCCAGCATCCCATGGTGAATTACCATCATCTCCACACCGATGTGTAAGCCCCAACCCAATCCATTGACCAGTAGGCCTAACCAAGTCCAACTTGTCCAACCTGGTGTTGGAGAAAGGCCCAAAATGGCTTGCTCTCAATTTAGATCAGGATAGAGCCCTTGCAACTACGAAACAAACATGGTACAAACTATTATGATAAACCCAATAAAATTTGTACAAGGCCTCTTCAATCTCAAAAGATATTGGGATTTTCTTGTAAAGCAAAATAATAAATAATAAATAAAACTTTTGAATTTTATTTATTGTTATTGTGGATAAAGGAAAATAAATAATTAACTAGAAAGAAAGATCTTAAAAGATAATTATTTGGAGTCTCATTATTTGGACTATCAATCTGATCAAAATTGTACCGTTATCTTTCAAGCTTTAAATTTCTCCGTTGATGTTGCTATGACTTCATGTAGGATTTTTCAAAATCACACTAGAACAAAAGGCTATAGAGTCGCAACAATGATGCTATTGAACCATAATGAAACAAAATCGCACCATCAAGAAATCTCACAAAAGCACACTCAAAAATCAAATGTGTTGCTACTAGTCTCCGAGCTGATGCGGATGGGGTCGGTCTCCTACGGACCTTGAGTTTGGCAGTGTTTCGAGGACTGGCACTCCTTAAGAAACTTGAAAAGAAAGTCTACACTCATCGAAAATTCTCCAATGGGAGATCCTCCGATGCTTAAGTTAGTCAGCTTGAGAACAATGGTGGAAAGAGAATGAGAGAGAATGTGTGTGTGTGGGTGTGCTCTTATTTCTTTTAGAGAGAAACTTACTTGAGGGTTCCCTTTGCCCCCTTTATGTAAAGAGGTATTGTCATGCATTACCTCCAAATTCGGTAATGAAAATGAAAAATCAGTGCTCACAAGTGTGAGGATCATAGATTGTTGGTTACCGATATTAACTACGTGGTTTTAGCTCATGTGTCCAAGATTGAAAGGAACTGTTAGGTTCTATAAGATTTCATCGGATCAATCTTTCCTTCTTTAATGGCGTGATGGCTCAGAGTTTGTCTTATATCATCGGCATGAGCCCAACCTCAAGGTTAGTATGTGTCCGAGTTTAGGGTCAGACTATAGCCAATGTCGAGGAGTTATCTCAGCGGGATAATTTGGTTATCCAATCTTCCATGCTCGATGTCCGAGGAGCTCCTCTAGAATTGATGTGGTTTTTCTTTGAGTCGTCGGTCCTAGATTTGATGTGAGTGTTCAGCCTTAGCCCAAGGTAGGAGAGGTCAAGGTCAGATGGTTGATTCCCCCAATAACATTTGCCCCCCACTTTCGACCCTAAAGTGACTTCATCACTTCGGACAAAGGAAGTAGCTAGCTTTTCGAGACTCGACCTCAACTCTCAGTCTGATCTCCAAGTTGGAGCATTCAATTCACATTATTTGTGGAGAGAAATTTGGAGCTCCATTAGTATGGTGCTTTGCAAGTCTTGCTACAATAATGAGGAGTGGGCGGTCCAAAGCACCCACTATAATGATTTGACACAGTATTCGGCAATTATTTTTGGGTCCATTGTGGCTTGCCACATGTCAATCATCAGTAGACCCTAAGCTGTTTCCTATGGATTTACCTACATGGCATGATCCGGGGCTGGTGTAGTATAGAGTCATGCGATCTATCATCCCTAATGCTTGCCACATGGCAAGATCTGGTGCCATGGTGATCTGATCTAGGCCATTGTTGGGTAGTATAAATAGGCCCTTTTGCCCCTTCTTTCCTTTTGATCAAGTTTCTACCATTTTGTCTTGCTGCTATGACTGCCAGAAGAAAGCCCGCCATCACCAGTGCCACTATCTCCTCCAACACCGATGACTGTTTGGACCTCCGAGGCTCTTTTTTCAGTTGGTCTTTCCTCTTTTTTTTTGTTTTTTGTTGGTTTTTTGCTCAAATTTTCTCTCAGATTTTCTATCCCATTTTATAGTTTCCTTCTTCTTCTTCTCTTCCATGGCATCTAATGGCAACAAGGCTAGGGGCGAAAGTCATTGGGGTGGCTAAAATCTTCAACTGCCCTTTCGTGGGGTCAGACCCAAGGGGAATCCTTGGACCACTGTCAAGACTGGCTTCTCATCTATGTTGATCTCTTGAACTCCAAGGCTTGGGTAGTCCTGTGAAGAGCTTCAAAGACTTCTAGGTCAGACAACAAGGAGTCTAGCATCACTAAGTTTGAATTGAGAAGATTCCGAACTCAGTACTCCATCCCTTCTTTCTGACTGGAGGTTGAGAAGATTAGATCACTAGGGCTCTAGAGGGGTTTGTCACCATATACAATGAGTCCCTTCGAGCCAATCTTGCCTTCCACTTCATCTTTTTATTAGTAATATTTTAGACTTCTATAGGGTTCTTCCTACCCAGATCACCCAAATTCAATTTAGATGATTATTGTCTTCATTATTCTTGATGATCTCCTAGGATCCCTCTAAGGTGCTCGCTCTTTAGAGTGATGTTCACCCTTAAGAGATACCCCCATGAGAAAGGATAGTGGCACTTTTCTCCTCGGCAAGGATGCAAGTTCATTAAAGGGCTTCCCTTCTCAGTCCATGGCTGGAAGAGTCATTTTTTCTTTATCTCCTCAGATTCATCTTGGGGCTTCAACTAGATCTAGGGTGATATATCCTTGGCTTTCACCCAATAAGGATAAATCAGTACTTGCCAAGGACAATGAGGACTGTCACTCCCTACTCGATGTCAAGATGCTGGAGTTAAAGAAGCAGTGATCGAGCAGGTGTTGTACGATGCCAGTTTGGCATTGTCTCGAGGTATAGTTGATTTCTTTTGACTTAGTGTTTCATCTTGTGTTTTGTGGTTGATTTTCATAATGACAATCTCTGTTTGCTTTTGCGGTGATGAAGCCATCACTGGAGTCAATCAAGTCAGCCTTAAAGAAGAGATCAAGCTCCTCTAGCTAGGGGAGCCTCCATCCAATAAGCAAAAGAAGTCGAGGCCAATGACTTCTTCTCCAGTCCCTGTGCTATCATTGGTGACCTCAAGCATGGAGCTGGTGGAGATCGATGATGAGCCTGAAGTCATCGCCACTGTGCCCTTGAGGTCAGCTCCCCCAACCTCTCCTATGTTGGGATGCTCTCCAGGTCCGGTGCCACCTTTTTGATGAACTCCATCCCCATCTTGTCCAATGTTCGTTCTGATATCCTTGGTGGCATCGACTTTAGCAGCGAGGTCTAAGGTAGGCCCCTCCTTATCCAAGATCGAAAAGGGGCTTTTCACACTGGCGATGAGAGTCTGGAGTAGTGATCCCACTCTTCGAGATCATCAGCTAACTTGGGAGCTTATGAAGATGGTGCTACTACTGTCCAACTGAGCAGAGTAGAAATCTCATCTCCTAGATGAGGTGGTGGGCTCTAGTTATGCCAGTCTCCTCAATATAAGAATTTCTCTTTAATTTACTTTACTCTCCTCATTTACAGTCGATGTTTCTAACAATGTATTTTCCTTTTGCAGTTAGCCCATGATGTCATGGTCCTCAGCAAGGGCTTTGTTGGTTTTAACCAAGTGAATCTCTCACTGGAGGAGAAGCCACGAGCCTCTAATGCCTAGATGGAGGCCACTAAGGGGGTGAAGAAGGTGGCCAAGAAGGATGGTTCCCAAGCTAGGTCTGAGCTCCTGGCTGCTTGGGAGAAGATTAGTGCCCTCAAAGGCTTCATTGTAGTGGAATGGGATGCCACCAATGTGCATCAGTAGAAGATTGCCAAGCTGGAGGAAGCATTGGAGATCGACAAGGTGCCACTCAAGGCCACCAAGGAGAAGGCAGAGGCCGTCGAAGCTTGGGCCATCGAGGAGAAATCTAAGGCAGTCACCAAGGCCAAGTCCCAAGCCGTTGAGCAATTCAAGGCACCCACTGATTTTGAAGCTAAAGTTACTAACGGCTGCTCGATGGCTTATGGTTATAGGTTCCAAGCCTGCAAGATGTAGGTTGCTCTGCTCTTTTCCAAAGTCGACATGATCCACCTCGACCCCGAAGCTAATGACAATGAGGCCGAGGTGGAGGAGGATCAGGCTGTGTTGTCATCTGCTGTTGAAGCTGAGGTCACCCCAACTACCAAGGTTGCTCCTGCGCCATCATCCGAGCCTGTGGTCGAGGAAGCTACTTAGTTATATTTTTGTACTTTTTCAATCTCTTGTAATGAACTCTTTTATCAATGAAATGAACTTTTCTCTTCTTAAGTTTCCAATGAGTTTGTCATGGCATGTTTGTTGTTTATTTTTCTAAGTCTCGAAGGTTGTGGTGCATCCGACCTAAAATTTCCCAGCTCGGACAAGTGTCCAAGGTAAATCCAAAGTAGAGGTCGTTGGTCTAGACAAGTATCCAAAGTTGGCCATTTTGGTTCCATGTCCGAAATGAATTTGGTGTAGAGTTCGTTAGTTTAGACTCATATCTAAAGTCGATTTGATGTGGAGTCCATCAGTTCGAACTCACATCCAAAGTCAATACTTAGCAAAATTTGCTAAATTTACTAGGAATTATAGTATCTCAAGTCCATGACGTTGTCTGTGCCCAACTGGGGCCAATTTGTGAGGTTGGTATGTTTCCAACCTATGTTTATAGAGGTCTTGGCTTGGGTCAGGATATCTCCTATTGATTGGTTTGTTATCGAGCACCAATTTGAAGGTCTTAGCTGAAGCCAGAATATCTCTATGAGGTCGATTCTCTTTAACCTAGTCATCAAGGGTCCATGCCTAAGCCTAACCCAATCCATTGACCAGTATGCCTAACCAAGTCCAACTCGTCCAACCTGGTGTTGGAGAAAGGCCAAAAATGGCTTGCTCTCAATTTAGATCAGGGTAGAGCCCTTGCAACTACGAAACAAACATGGTACAAACTATTATGATAAACCCAATAAAATTTGTACAATGCCTCTTCTATCTCAAAAGATATTGGAATTTTCTTGTAAAGCAAAATAATAAATAATAAATAAAACTTTCAAATTTTATTTATTGTTATTCTAGATAAAGGAAAATAAATAATTAATCAGAAAGCAAGATCTTAAAACATAATTTTTTGGAGTCTCATCATCGGGACTATCAATCTGATCAAAGTTGTACTGTTATCTCTCAAGCTTTAAATTTCTCCATTGATGTTGCAATGACTTCATGTAAGATTTTCCAAGGTCACACTAGAACAAAAGTCTATAAAGTCGCAACAATGATGCTATTGAACCATAATGAAACAAAATCGCACCATCAAAAAATCTCACAAAAGCACACTCAAAACATCAAATGTGATGCTACAAGTCTTTGATCCTACCGACCTTGAGTTTGGCGGTATTTTGAGGACTGGCACTCCTTAAGAAACTTGAAAAGAAAGTCTACACTCATCGAAGATTCTCCAATGGAAGATCCTCCAATGCTTAAATTAGTCAGCTTGAGAACAATGGAGGAAAAAAATGAGAGAGAGAGAGTGTGTGTGTGGGTGTGCTCTTGTTTCTCTTGGAGAGAAACTTACTTGAGGGTTCCCTTTGCCCTTTGCCCCCTCTATGTAGAGAGAGATTGTCATGCATTACCTCCAAATTCGGTGAAAATGGAAAATTAGTGCTCACAAGTGCAAGGATCATAGGTTGTTGGTTACAGACATTAACTACGTGGTTTTAGCTCATGTGTCTAAGATTGAAAGGAACCACTAGGTTCTAGGAGATTTCATCAGATCAATCATTCCTTCTTTAATGGCCTGATGGCTTAGAGTTTGTCTTATATCATTGGCATGAGCCCAACCTCAAGGTCAGTATGTATCCAAGTTTAGGGTCAGACTGTAGCCAATGTCGAGGAGTTATCTCAGTGGGATAATTTGGTTATCCAATCTTCCATGCTCGATGTCTGAGGAGCTTCTCTAGAATTGATGTGGTTTTCCTTTGAGTCGTCGGTCCCAGATTTGATGTGAGTGTTCAGTCTTAGCCCAAGGTAGGAGAAGTCAAGGTCAGATGGTTGATTCCCCTAATAACATTTGCCCCCCACTTCCGACCCTAAAGTGATTTCATTGCTTTGGACAAAGGAAGTAGCTAGCTTTTTGAGACTCAATCTCAACTCTCAGTCCAATCTCCAAGTTGGAGCATTCAATTCACATTATTTGGTGGAGAGAATTTTGGAGCTCCATTAGTGTGGTGCTTCATAAATCTTGCTGCAATAATGAGGAGTGGGTGGCCCAAAGCACCCACTGTAATGATTTGACGCAGTGATTCAGCAATTATTTTTGGGTCCATTATGGCCACATGTCAATCATTGTTAGGCCCCAAGCTGTTCCCTATGGATTTACCTACATGGCATGATCTGAGGCTGGTGCAATGAAGAGTCGTGCGATCCATCATCCCCTACCACATGGCAAGATTTGGTGCCATGGTGTTCTGATCTGAGCCATTGATGGGTAGTATAAATAGGTCCTCTTTGCCCCTTCTTTCCTTTTGATCGAGTTTCTACCATTCTGTCTTACTACTATGACTGCCAGAGAAAAGCCCGCCATCACCAGCGCCACTATCTCTTCCAACATCGGTGACTTTTTGGACCTTCGAGGCTCTTTTTTCAGTTGGTCCTTCCTCTTCTTTTTGTTTTTCCCTTGTTTTTTGTTGGTTTTTTGCTCAATGTTCCTCTCAGATTTTCTATCCCATTTTATAGTTTCCTTCTTCTTCTTCTTCTCTTCCATGGCATCTGATGGCGGCAAGGCCAGGGGAAAAAGTCATCGGGGTGGCCAAAATCTTCAACTGCCCTTTCCTTGGGTCAAATCCAAGAGAAATCCTTGGACCACTATCAAGACTGGCTTCTCATCTATGGGTTGATCTCCTGAACTCCAAGGCTCGGGTAGTCCTACGTAGAGCTTCAAAGACTTCTGGGTCCAGGCAACAAGGAGTCCAGCATCAATGAGTCTGAATTGAGAAGGTTCCAAACTCAGTACTCCATCCCTTCTTCTTTCTGACTGGAGGTCGAGAAGATCAGATCACCAGGGCTCTACAAAGGTGAGTCACCATATAGAATGAGTCCCTCCGAGCCAATTTCTGCCTTCCACTTCATCCTTTTATTAGTAATATGTTAGACTTCTATAGGGTTCTTCCTACCCAGATCACCCAAACTCGATTCAGATGATTATTGTCTTCATTATTCTTTATGATCTCCTCAGGATCTTTCTGAGGTGCTCGCTTTTTAGAGTGATGTTCACCCTTAAGAGATACCCCCATGAGAAAGGATAGCAGTAATTTTCTCCTCGGCAAGGATGCAAGTTCATTAAAAGGCTTCCCTCCTCGGTCCACGACTGGAAGAGTCATTTTTTCTTTATCTCCTCAGATTCATCCTGGGGCTTCAACTAGATCTAGGGTGATATATCCTTGGCTTTCACCCAATAAGGATAAATCAGTCCTTGCCAAGGACAATGAGGACTGTCACTCCCTACTTGATGTCAAGGTGCTGGAGTTGAAAAAGCTAGTGATCGAGCAGGTGTTGTATGATGCCAGCATCAGTCTGGCATTATCTCAAGGTATAGTCGATTTCTTTTGACTTAGTATTTCATCTTGTATTTTGTGGTCACTTTTCAAAATGACAATCTCTGTTTGCTTTTATAGTGATGAAGATGTCACTGGAGTCAATCAAGTCAGCCTTGAAGAAGAGATCAACCTCCTCTAGCTAGGGGGAGCCTCCATCCAATAGGCAAAACAAGTCGACGCCAACGACTTCTTCTCCAGTCCCTATGCTGTCATTGGTGACCTCAAGCATGGAGCTGGTGGAGATCGACGACAAGCCTAAAGTTGTCACCACCATGCCCTTGAGGTTGGCTCCCCCGACCTCTCCTATGTTGGGATGCTCTCTAGGTCCGGTGCCACCTTTCTGATGAACTCCATCCCCATCTCGTCCAATGTTCATTCCAATATCCTTGGTGGCATCGACTTTAGAAGCAAGGTCTAAGGTAGGCCCCTCCTCATCCAAAATCAAGGAGGGGCTTTTCACACTAGCGATGAGAGTTTGGAGCAGTGATCCCACTCTTCGTGATCATCAGCTCGCTTAGGAGCTTATGAAGATGATGCTACTTCTATCTGATTGGGCAAAGCAGAAATCTCATCTCCTACATGAGTGGTGGGCTCTAGTTATGCCAGTCTTCTCGAGATAAGAATTTCTCCTTTAATTTATTTTACTCTCCTCATTTACAGTCGATGTTTCTAACAATGTATTTTCCTTTCGTAGCTAGCCCATGATGTCATTGTCCTTAGCAAGGGCTTCGTTGGTTTAACCAAGTGAATCTCTCACTGGAGGAAAAGCCAAAAGCCTCCAATGCCTCGACGGAGGCCACTGAGAGGGCGAAGAAGGTGGCCAAGAAGGATGCTTCCCAAGCTAGGTCTGAGCTCCTGGCTACTTGGGAGAAGATCAGTGCCCTCAAAGGCCTCATTGCAGTGGAACGGGATGCCACTGAGGTGCATTGGTAGAAGATTGCCAAGCTGGAGGAAGCATTGGAGATCGACAAGGCGCCACTCAAGGCCATCGAGGAGAAGGTAGAGGCAGTCAAAGCTTTGGGCCATTGAGGAGAAATCTAAGGCAGTCACCGAGGCCAAGTCCTAGGCCGTTGAGCAATTCAAGGACCCATCGATTTTGAAGCCAAAGTTGCCGAGGCCAAGGGCTACTCGATGGCTTATGGGTATGGGTTCCAGGTCTGCAAGATGCAGGTTGCTCGGCTCTTTCCCAAAGTCGACATGATCCACCTCGACCCCGAAGCTAATGATGACGAGGCGAGGCAGAGGAGGATCAGGCTATGCTGTCATCTGCTGCCGAAGCTGAGGTCGCCCCAGCTGCCAAGGTTGCTCCTAAGCCATCGTCCGAGCCTATGGTTGAGGAAGCTCCTTAGTTATATTTTTGTACTTTTCAATCTCTTGTAATGAACTCTTTTATCAATGAAATGAACTTTTCTCTTCTTAATTTTTTGATGAGTTTGTCATGGCATGTTTGTTGTTTATTTTTCTAAGTCTCGAAGGTTGTGGTGCATTCAACCTAAAATTTTCCAGCTCGGACAAGTGTCCAAGGTAGATCCAAAGTAGAGGTCGTTGATCTAGATAGGTACCCAAAGTTGGCCATTTTGGTTCCATGTCTGAAGTGAATTTGGTGTAGAGTTCGTTAGTTTAGACTCGCATTTAAAGTCGATTTGATGTGGAGTCCATCAGTTTGGACTTGCATCTGAAGTCAATACTTAGCAAAATTTGCTAAATTTACTAAGAATTGTAGTATCTTAAGTCCATGATGTTGTCTGTGCCCAACTGGGGCCAATTTGTGAGGTTGGGATGTTTTTGACCTAGGTTTATAGAGATCTTGACTTGGGTTAGGATATCTCCTATTGATCAATTTGTTACAGAGCACCCGTTTGAAGGTCTTAGCTGAAGCCAGAATATCTCTATGAGGTCAATTCTCTTTGACCTAGTCATCAAGGGTCCATGTCGAAGCTCGAATACCCCCAGGTCGGTTTCTATCCGACCTCCATACATCATTGGTTGAGCTAGAGCTTGGGTATCTCTATTTTATTAGCACTTTAGCACATGTCTCCTTAGATGTCCTTGGCTACGATCGAGGTATCTATGGGGAAATCGATTTTGGCCCACCTCAGTCAATTTCTTTCTTAGTTGCTTTTTGTTATGAACCTATATAAAGGTTAAAGAAACTAATAACAATTTTATTGATCAAGTAGTCAATATAAGACTTCCTAATAGTACATTCTTAAGTTCTCGATGTTCCAAGTATGGGAGTGCCATCAAGGTCTTTAATTGATTTTGTAGACCTTGGTTTGAATGACTTCAATGACCCGATAGGGCCCTTTCTGGTTGGGGCTAGATTGCCTTGTTTTATGGGTTTGGACTCTTTGAAGGATGAGGTCTCTAGGCAAAAACATCTTCAACTTGACCTGAGCATTATAACACCAAGCCACTTGCTGTTAATGTATCCTGATCTAAGCTTGCTCCTTATTTCTTCCAACAAGTCTAAACTCATTCGAAGCCAATTTGGATTATCTTGCTTGCTATAGCGCTCCACCCTAGTTGTCGGCTTGCCAATCTCAATAGAGATTACAACTTTGGTTCTAAAGGCAAGGTTGAAGGGGGTTTCTTTGGTTGGGATCCGAGATGCCATCCGATAGGCCCATAGTATATTGTAAAGTTTTTCGATCCAAAATTTTTTTGCTCAATCGAGCTTTGACTTCAAATCTTGTAAGATGGTGCAGTTAGTCACTTCGGCTTCTCCATTGAACTATAGGTGGGCACTGACAAAAATGAGCTTGTGGTCGATGTGAAGCTCTCAGTAGAATTTTTTGAACTTTGAGTTGTCGAAGTATCATCCATTGCAGATAATGATGGCATGTGGTAGTGCAAACAAGCATATGATGAATTTTCAGACAAAGTCCTTGACCTATTTTTCCATGATCTACGCCAGCGACTCGACTTCAACCCACTTGGTGAAGTAGTCAATTACAATGATCAGAAACTTTCTTCATCCAATTGTCTATAGGAAAGGTTCGAGGATATTAATTCTCCATATGACAAAGGGTCATGGGGTAGTGATCGGTGAAAGCTAAGTCACCCGCCTTCGCTGGATGTTGGCATACTTTTGGCATTGGTCACATCTCTTAACAAGGTCGGCTGCATCTTATTATAGGATTGGCCAATAATATCCTTGTCAGATTTTTTTGTAGGCCAATGATTAGCTCCTCAAGTAGTTGCTGCAGATGTCTTTGTGGAGTTCTTGGTGCGTAATTTACCTTGAATGACATCAGACCAAGGGTAATGAGAATGGCTTCTTGTGTAGTCTTTCATCTAGATAGATATACCAATTAAGGAGATTGGCATTTGATTTTTTGGGCTTCCATCAAATTAGATGGTAGGCTGCTGTTAATGATGTAGTTGATGAGGGTGTCCACCTAGCTCAGCTCATGCCCAACCTATAGGATAGTTGGCTACTCCTCAATATTTGACTTCTTTAAATGCTCGATGAAGACTCCCTTATTGAATTAGCTGCATCTCGAGGTGGCGAGGTGAGATAGGGCATTGACTTGAGTATTTTCCAATCTTAAATTTTGATGCACCTCAAAAGTCTAAAAAGCCGAATGGAGTGCCTTCAATTTCTATAGGTATCGAGCCATCATTGAATCTTTGGCTTTATATTCATCTCGTATTTGGCTAACAACGAGCTACGAGTCGGTGAAGACTTTGAGTTTTCCTATCCTAAGCTCCTTAACAATACTGAGGCTGGCTATCAGTGCCTCATACTCAGCTTCATTATTAGAGATGTTGAAGTCGAACAGAAGAGCGTACTCCATCATAACTCCTTTTAGGCTTGCAAGAATAAGCCTAGCTCCGCATCCATGCAAGTTCGAGACTCTGTCCACGTGTAGAACCTACTAAGGACCTTGCTTTTCCTTCTTGGGTTGTGTTGAGGTCAATTCTTCATTAGATATGGTGCACTCAATGAGAAAGTCAGCCAATACCTAAGCTTTCATTACTGGTCAGGGTCAGTAGCTGACATCGATTTCCTGAGCTTGATCACCCACTTTGCCATGCACCCCGAGGTATCTAATCTTTGCAAAATGGATTTCAAGGATTGACAGCCATCGAATGGGACTAAAAATAAGGTCGAAGTCATTGTGCAGAGGTGATGAATGCATACACCATCTTCTTAGCTCTTGAGTACCTTGTCTTCACATCCCATAAGATTTTACTTGTATAGTAGTTTGACTTTTGAGTTCTTACATTTTCTTATATAAGGATCAAGCTAACTACGACAAGTGAGATCGACAAATATATATGTCACACCCCGAACCCAACATCCAGGTCGGATACGTGATGGCCGCACACTCCTGAGAGCAAGTCCTAAAGAATATGCAAGGCCAAAATATTTCATTACAACCTCAACATCCATAATATCTAATTTCAATAATAACTAGTAAAATTTGCATAATTACAATTGAAATTCTTTCAATCCTCTGATCAGATATCATGACACTCTATCTATATATCTGCTCACCCGCAAATATATACCACAGCCAATCATGAGCATCCTGTAACTCTGAGAAGAAAAAGAAAGATGAAGGAGTGTGAGCTATACAGTCCAGTAAGAATTCTCATATCACATCGATATAATAATATAATCTAAAAATAAAAATAAATAATAAAATATAAAATTTGATGTTCAATATCCAGAATAATGCAAACATCAATAAATTTTCTGTCTTGTTAAAATAGATGCATCATCATATGTTAACAGGTGAAACATTTTTGTTCAACAATTATTTCATATCTTATCTTTCATTTTCTTTTCATAATCACATGATTTTTAACCTTTTCTTTCTGACTTTGGACTAACCAAGTCTATACCTCAGTCATCATCCGAATCAATTTCTACTTAAAAGCCTTTCAAGGCTGTCTCAGGATGAGCTCCTGACCGGCTATCCCACGTACGAAAGCCCGTGAGAGGCTGTCTCAGGCATAAGCTCCTGACGGACTGTCCCAAGCATGAGCTCTTGACCGGCTGATCCACCTATAAGCCAGTGGGTGCTATCACAGATATAAGCTTCTGGCGGCTGTCCCAGCATAAGCTCTGGCGGGCTGTTCCACATGACAAGGCTAGTCTATACCATATCTCTCTTTTTATTTAATCATTATGTGTTAATTTTATCAAATCAATTCCGACTTACATTATGATCAATTTAGATATGTCGTATCCATATAATCATGCCAATAATCTCTGATACATATATATTGACATAACATACTCATACTCAAAATCATATAAGCAAATAATGATGTCTCAGATATAGCAAATTCATTGATCTCAAATCTAACGATGCAAAACCAATGACGTAAAATCAACGGTAAAATAGCATATATATAATGGTGATCATGTACAAGGATTCTTACCTTCATCGATGATTGATCCAAGCATAGAAATCAATGTTCTTTTTTGATTTATGAATTTTGAAAATAAGATATTCACTCGACATCTTATGCAGATAATCATATCTCTTCATGATCCTGATCAAATATAAAAATAATATATGGAGCAATTACGATAATCGATCCTAATAACACAAATCCAAGACTTCTCCTAGGATTATCCAAAATTAAGATTTGTCTAAGTATCTAGACCCTCCATTGGTCCACAAGACTTCTAGAGAGAGAACATTCATGAAGAGAAAAAAAATTTTAGAGAAAGAAAGTAGAGAGAGAAAGTGGAGAGAGAATCTTCATATCCTTCAGATGAAGAAATTATGATTAAGATCATCAGAGATCCTATCAGGATGACTTAATATGAATCAGAGATCCTATCCGAATCAGAATCCAATCTACTACACGAATTTCAGAGCAATCTCAGATCATCATATTTTCATCTCTAGTTTATCTTAGGGTCCATGATGTGACTAGAGAGAGAGAATGACCTAGAGAGAAAAAATCCATAAAGAGAGAGAAAAGGTCTAGAGAGAGAAAATAGAGAGAGTCTAGAGAGAGAAGGTAGAGAGAGGAGAGAGGAAAGAGAGAGGAGGAGAGAGAGAAAATTCTCTCTTTTTCTTTCTTTTTTTTTTTTTTTTTTTTCTTTTTCTTTTTCTTTTCTTTTCTTTTCTTTTCTTTTCTTCTTTTTTCTTTCTTTCTTTCTTTTCCCATTTTCTTCTTCCTTTCCTCTTCCTTGGCCAAACAGGAGGAGGACCAGAGGGAAGGGGCTCGATGGCTGAGCTTCGATGAGGGGCGACGGTGTCTGGTTGATGGCGACAGAGCAAGGGGAGGCGGGCGGCGAGGTTCGACCGGCGAGAAACCTAGAGAAAATCAGAAAAACAGGGGATCTGCCCCTTACCTCTTGTTTCTCGATCATTGGCCGGTTGCCGATGGCCAAGACCCATAGGAAAGGAAGGCTAGGAGGTAAGGGTCCTATCCTAGGGATTAGACACTACAATCGATGACGTCGGTGGCTGGAAAAGAGAGGAAAGAGCCCAGTCGAAACAGAGCAAAACAGGGTTCACCCTTTTCATGAATTTTTTGGTGAGCTCGATGGCCGACGAGGGTGCACGAAGCCATGGAAAGGAGGGGAAGGAAGAGAGGAAGGAGGAGAAGGGATTACCTCAAGCTTCAGCAGAGTCATTGGCTCCAATTTCCAACGAGAACGAGTACGAGAGGTCACGGCTTCAACGGAAGAAATAAAGAGGAAAGGAGAGGGAGGAAGACCGGTGGAGGGTCATGGAAGAGAGGAGAGTCTTATTTATAGAGGGCCTTAGAGCTCTAAGGGTCCAAGAATTCTTCTCCATCCAGGATTTATCAGAGAAGAAGACTCCCATCAGGAGTCTTCTTCCCGTTCTATTTTTTTTTTTGTATGGGCTTTGGGCTTTTGGGCTTGGTCCAGGGCCCAAATGGGCCGGGTATTACAATATATACAACTCCTCACCTGACATTGGTTTGGATGGCAATGGTGATGTTCTGAGATACTTCTTGAGATCTTTGAATGCAACTTGACATTCCTCTAACTAGCAAAATTCTTCATTTGCCTCAAAACTTTGAAAAATGGGAGGCACATCTTGAGGGACCTTGAGATAAATCGCCTGGGAGCTACTACCCAAACTGCCAAGCATTGCACATCCATTTTGGTGCTCAGGTGCTTCATCTCCAATAGTGCTTTGATCTTCTCTGAATTTGCCTAGGTCCACATTGTGTCACCATGAACCCCAAACATTTTTTCGAGGTTATACTGAACGTACACTTATTAGGATTGAGCTTTATCTGGTGTTGTCTTAGCTTATCGAATGCTTTCTTGAGGTTAGCTATGTGCTGATCTACCTCAATGCTCTTAACCAATATGTCGTCGACGTAGACCTCTATGTTACAATTGATCTAACATTTGAATGTCTTGTTGACGAGGTGCTGATAGGTAGCCCTTGTATTTTTCAACCCAAAAGGCATCATTTTGTCATAATACAAATTTTTATCGATGATGAATGTAGTTTTTTCCTTATATTTGGCCACTATTCAGATCTAGTTATATCCTAAGAAGGCATCCATAAAACTCAATAGCTTATGAACTGTAGTGGCATCCATGAGCTAGTCAATTCTTGGGAGTGAAAAACTATCTTTTGGGAATGCCTTGTTCAAGTTAGTGTAGTCAATGTAGATCCTCCGCTTGCTGTCGGCTTTTAACTATGATGATATTAGCGAGCCACTCTCGATAGTGGGCTTCTCAAATGAATTCTATCACTAGGAGTTTATCCACTTCCTCATCAATCACCTGCTATCACTCCAGGGCAAAGCTCCTCTTCTTCTATCGAACTGGATGTGCTTCAAGTCAACATTCAACCTGTAGATAATGACATTAGATGGTATTCCTGGTATGTCAAATGCTGACCGCTCCTCGTTGGCTCATAGGAAGGCCATCAATCAATCTCGAAAGTTGGGCATCAACTATGCCCCGATCTAAATAGTCTTGCTCATATCGTCTCTCAATGAGACTAACACTAGTTGCTCGATCGGTTCACCTCAGATCTCTTTTGACTCTTCTTTATAGTCTAGTCTTTCAATCGATATTGTCTCCATCAGTTTCTTGCCTTTATTGTTGCCAAGAAGTATTATCGGGCTAGCACCTGGTCTCCTCGGACTTCTCTAACCCCATTTTGAATTGAAAATTGCATCAACAGGTGGTACATAAAGATGATTGCTCATAGCAAGTTCAGACTAGGGTGACCTAGTATTGCATTGTAGGCAGAAGGCACCCGAACTATAAGGAATATGAGTTGGATAGTTGCTTATTGAGGTTCTCACCCAGTAGTTATTGACAAAGTGATCTCACCTTCAACTATAATAGAGTCTCCAAAAAGTCCGACTAGGGGTGTGTTCACCTTTCTTAATCTGTCAATGGGTAACTTCATTTTTTGGGATGCATTGTAAATGAAAACATTGGCCGAGCTTCCATTACCAACTAAAATTTTTTTATATCATAGTTTGTTATCATCATTAATACAACGATAGCATCATCATGAGAAGTTTGAAATCCTTGGAGATTATCATCAGAAAAAGAAATAACATCGCCCATGCATCATCTCTTCAGATTTTTAGCTCAGTCTTTTGACCCCTGGCACTAGCAAATCTCGAGATCATATTTATAACACTAGTTGTTAGTCAGTTACCATTATTCTCCTCATTGAATTGGTCTTGAGGTGGCTGTTATGTTGCTCGGCTTTCCCAATTCGGATATACTTGCCAAGGTAGCCCCTCCAAATCAGGGCTTTGATCTAGTCCTTCAATTGGAGGCAATCCTCAATGTCATGGTCACGATCGTGATGGAAGCAACAATATTTTCTCTTACTTCTCCTTATCAGTGGGGCCTTCATTGGTTGAGGTTGATGTAGATATTGTTGGGGTAGATCCCTCAATTGCGGAATATAGATCATCCACCCAAGATCACAACAACATCTGGAAAGTGGATGTTGATATCATATGAAAAAAAGAAGAAAAGAAAGAATAACAAACAAACATAATAAAAATATGTGGATCGATCTCAAGCCTACCTCTACGGGGCATGCAAGCTTCACTATGAGAAAAAAAAATCAAACAAATACAAGAAAAACTCACTACTCAATCCTTATACAAAGATCTCTAAACAAGAAGCTTCAAAACTCTCATAAAAGCTCTCTAAAATCTCTCAAAAAATCTCTCTACATAACCAAGATGTCACTAGCTATCCAATATAATAAACGGCTCATCAATCGGAGCTATATAGGCTCCAGAATCACCAAAATCATATTTTCTTAAGATACCGAGCTCAAATCAAATCCTAGAATCTTTTTGGACCGTTCGATCATGATCGACTCAAACCAGAGCCATTTGATCATGCAATTAGGCCCCCTTAACTCTTGATCAAATTCAAAAGTGATCCGAGCCATCTGAATGCGACTGACGGCTTTCTGGACTGTCGGATTGTGCACTGATCTATGCATGGCTTGTGAGCCATGATAGAGCACGGTCCACCATGGACCACGAAGGATAAATGGGCTTGGGCACTCATGCTGGGCCAAGGCTGCATGCCTGAGCCACACCGATATGCATCTGGGCTAACTTGTGCAGCCGCCATCCTACACCAGCCCGAGGGTTCCTCCGATAGTCTGTGGGCCATACCAACTGCTCCCGACCTACTTCCTCATACGTATCTCCTCCATCTAGACTTTGTTTGGACTGTTCTTGGGCTCGTTAGATTCTGAACGTCATCTTAGATCTTGTTCTTGGCTTATTGGGGATCAAATCTTGAGGTATTTTCCTCAATAGTCTTCACCTCAACTCAATGTTCGGTCTCCATCTATCTCTAAGAACCTGTGATCTATCTCGCCCCTACACCCTGGGGCATGCCTGTTGTCTCATAAATGGACAAACATGAGAGTCGAGCTAGACCACTCGATCCCACCTCCATCATGGGCTATGTCCACTCTGACCAAAGACTTGCTCAGAAAAGTCTCCTGTGGCAATAGGAACTTCACTCTGCGATGTCGCCTCTCATCCTTTTGAATCTCGCATCTCGTATCTGATCCACCTCCACTTGGAGCTCCACCTCACACTGGACTTCTCTTGGCTCTTGAAGCTTCACCTCACACTAGACTCACTGTTAGATAGTAATATCCTCTCGTCCTCTTCTTTTCATTCAATATCACACCCTATCACCACGCATAACCTTCAAAATTCCATCACCAGCTACCCACCTATAGCCGTTTGAATCTAGTTTGCTTAGTAAGATAAGATTCTATCTAAAATTGGATATATATCGGACCTCTCCTAATCTTCTCACTTCACCATCATGTGCCCTTTAGTCGACCATCCTGATGTCCCTGATTGCATAGCTCGATCCATCCGACAGATGAACAGTGCCCTCATTGCTCTCCAGAGAGTCAAACAGCTCTTCTTTGCAACATACATAGTGGATGCATATAGAATCTAAAACTTACTGCTAGAAAAAAGTAGATACATCATCAGATATCACTAGGACATCATCCTTTGACTCGCTATAGACCGTCGCCACAGTAGCCCTCATTCGATCCCTGAGTTGAGGGCAATCTTTGACATGATGCCCCAACTAATTAACATTGATAGCACCTGATCTTGCTAGAATCCCTTATCTTAGACCTAGATCATCCTCCTCACGATTCTCTATAGCTCCATCTGCTGCCACCTGCTCCTCCAAAACCTGCCAAAGCTGAGCTACCACCATCTGAGCTCAAAGCCTAGTTCTCCTACCTGAGAATCTTATCTTGAAGAATCACCACGGTGATCTCATCCATCTTGATGGTGCTCTTTTCCATCAGAAAAGTAATCACTAAGGACTCATATGAAGAAGGAAGCGATGCTAGCAACCAATACCCTGATCTTCTCCTTAACCTTCTCACCTACACTGAGAAGATCGGTGAAAATCTTTTGAAAGTGGCTGAATGCTCCTACATGCTTTGTCCCTCATCCATCCGTAGTTGATAGAACTATCTCCAGAGGAAGAGAGTGTTAGTGAGAAACTTCTTCATGTATAACTCCTTAAGCTTCGACCACAGTGCCATCGAAAAAGTCTCACCAAGTACATGAATCATCACTTCATCCATCAGGTATAAGCAGATGGTACTCACTGTCTGCATCTATAGCCACTCTCAGGCCTTCTCCTCTATGATGGCTGACTTCTTCTCATACAAAAGAACATCGATCAACCCATGTTGGATGAGCACATCCTTCACCCTCGCTTGCCACAAGGAGTAATTGCTCTTTCCATTGAACCGATTGATTTCCATCTTGATTGTGCTTGTCTTCTCCATCTCCAATCTCGATAAACACCACCTCTGCTTAGATCGTCTGATACCACTTGTCCACGGTAACTAGTCTCTAATACCACTTGTTGTGCTCTGAGCCTCTAACCAACTTTCTAAAAGACAATTGCCTAAGGAAAGGTGGGGTTTATTAGTCTTTATTAGCCACACAGAATCCCGCATCCCTGAGTTAAACCGTATCAAGTTAGATCATCCTCATGCGGCAAGCTGGGTGGTCAGTCCCATTTAATTTCTATCAATCCATAAGACTTATTGCCATGTCATCAGCCATCCCCCGACTGTCATCAGCCACCCTCTGGCTGGCAACTCCTTCCTGGATTCCATCGGGTGTGCGTTGGCACCTGGCAAATAATCTCTCCCTCCAATGACACCTAAGGGGCTTGTCAGGTTTCAAACCAACAATCTTACTCTGATACCACTTGTTGGGATAGATCCCTCAATTACAGAGCACGAATCACCCACCCAAGATCACAACAATATCTGAAAAGTGGATTTTGATACTGTAACACCCGGCCCATTTGGTCCTTGGACTAGGCCTAAAAATCTAGAAGCCCAAAGCCCATACAAAAAAAATAGAACGGGAAGAAGACTCCCGATAGGAGTCTTCTTCTCTAATGAATCTCGGATGGAAAGAGAGTCCTAGGACCACCGAGCCCTAGGACTCTCTATAAACAGGCCTCCCCCTTTTTTAAGACCATCCACCGACAATATTCGAGCTAGATTCCTCCTCTTTTCTCCGTTGAAAGCCGCAGCCTCCTCTTTTTGTGTTCATCAAAAATCGAAGGTCGGAGATGCCACCGGAGCTCAGATAAGGGTCTTGTTTTTCTTCCTCACCCTCTTTTCTTTCTCCCCATGGCTTTAGACCCTCATCGGCCATCGGGATCGTCAGAAAATCCATGAAAAGGATGAACCCCTATTCGGTTGGGCCACCTTCCTTTCTTTTCCAGCCACCGGCACCGCTGGTTGCGGCATCTCACCCTTAGGATAGGACCCTCATCCCTTTATTTCTCTTTCTGAAGGTATTGGCCATCGGTGACCGGCCAATGATCAAAAAATAAAAGAAAAATGGTGGTACCCAGTTTTTTTGATTTTTTTTTATTTCTTGCTGGTCGAACCTTACCACCGGCCATCCCTTGCCTCACTACCGTCGACCGTCACTGTCGGACATCTAACCAAGCCGCCGCCCCTCGTCGGAGCCAAGCCATCGAGTCCCCCTTGGTCCATCCTCTGTTCGACCGAAAAGAGAAAGAAGAAAAGACAAAGAAAGAAAGAAGAAGAAAAGAAAAAAAAAGAAAAAGAGAAAAAGAAAAAAAAGAGAAAAAAGAGAAAAATAGAAAAAAAAGAATGAGAGAATTTTCTCTCTCTCCTCTCCCTCCTTTCTCTCTCTTTCCTCTCTCCTCTCTCTACCTTTCTCTCTCCAATTTCTCTCTCTAAATTCTCTCTCTATTTTTCTCTCTAGACCTTTTCTCTCTCTTTATAGATTTTATCTCTCTAGGATCTTTCTCTCTCTATCTGATTTCATCACGAACCCTATGATAAATTTGAGATGAAAATATGATGGCCTGACATTGCTTCGAAATTCGTGTAGTAGATTGGATCCCGATCTTTATTCGAAATTTATAACATCGATCATGGTTAATCCATATTGAGTCACCCTGATATGATCTCTAATGATCTCGATCATTATTACCTCATCTGAAGGATACAAAGATTCTCTCTCTACTTTCTCTCTCTAAAATTTTCTTTCTCTTCATGAATTTTCTCTCTCTAGAAGCCTTGTGGACCAATGGAGGGTCTAGATATTTAGATAAGTTCCAATTCTGGGTTAATCTTAGGAGAGGTCCTGGATTTGTGTTAATAGGATCGATTATGGGTAATTTCTTCATATATGATTTTTATATTTGATTAGGATCATGAAGAGATACGATTGTCTGCATAAGATGTCGAGTGAAATATTTTATTTTTGAAATTCATATATCAAAGAAGAACATTGATTTCTGTGCTTGGATCAGTCACCAGTAAAGGTAAGAATCCCTGTACATGATCACTATTATATATGCTATTTTATCGTTGATCTTGCATCATTGGTTTTGCATCGTTGGATTTGAGATCGATGAATTTGCTATATCTGAGACACCATTATTTGCTTATATGATTTTTGAGCATGAGTATATTATGTCAATATATATATATATCAGTGATTGATAGCATGATTATATGGATATGACATATCTAATTTAATCACAGTACAAATCGAAATTAATTTGGTGAAATCAACATATAATGATTAAATAAAAAAGAGATATAGTTTGGACTAGCCTTGTCATGTGGAACAGCCCATCAGGAGCTTATGCTGGGACAGCCGTTAGGAGCTTATGCCTGGGACAGCCCCCACTAGCTTATATGTAGATTAGCCGATCAGGAGATTATGTTGGGATAGCCCATCAGGAGCTTATGCCTGGGACAGTCCCCCTGGGCTTTCGTACGTGGGACAGCCGGCCAGGAGCTCATCTTGAGACAGCCTTGAAAGACTTTTGACTAGAAATTTGTTCGGATGGTAACTGAAGTATAGACTTGGTTAGTCCAGAGTCAGAAAGAAAAGATTAAAAATCATGTGATTCTGAAAAGAGAAATGAAAGATAAGACATGAAACAATCGTTAAACAAAAGTATTTCACCCATTAACATATGATGATGCATCTCTTTTGACAAGATAGATAATTTATAGATGTTTGCATTATTTTGGATATTGAACATGAGATTTTATATTTTATTGCTTATTCTTATTTTTAGATTATATTATTATATAAGTATGATATAAAAATTCTTACTGGACTGTAAAGCTCACACCCCTCATTTCTTTTTTTATCCTCAGAGTTACAGGATGCTCATGATTGGCTATGATATAGATTTACGAGTGGACGGATGCATAGATAGAGTGTCATTGATATCTGATCCGAGGATTGAAAGAATTTCATTTGTAATTATGCAAGTTTTACTAATTATTATTGAAATTAGATATTATGGATGTTGAGGTTGTAATGAATTATTTTTGGCCTTGCACATTCTTTAGGGCTTGCTCTAAAAAGGGTGCGGCCATCACGTATCCGACCAAAGTGTTGGGTTCAGGGCATGACAGATACCACACAAAACAAAGAAGAAAAAGAAAGAATAACAAATAAATATAATAAAAATATATGGATCGGCCTCAAACCTACCTCCATGGATGTGCAAGCTTTACTATAAGAGAAAGAAAATCAAATAGATACAAGAAAAACTCATCACTCAACTCTTGTACAAAGATCTCTCAATAAGAAGTCTAAAATCCTTACAAAAGCTCTCTAATCTCTCAAGAAGCCTATTTCATGACCAGAACATCACCAGCTATCAACATAACAAATAGCTCATCAATCGGAGCAATATAGGCTTCAAAATCATCAAAATCGTATTTTCTTAGGATATCGAGCTCAAATCAAGCTCTAGAATCCTTCTGGATCATCCGATCGTGATCGGCTCATACTAGAGCCATCCGATCATGCAATCTAATCCCTTAACTTTTGATCAAATCTAAAAGTGATCCGAGCTATTTGATCATGACCAACGGCTCTCTAAGCTATCAGATCACACATTGATCCATGCACGGCCTGTGAGTCGCGACAGAGCATGATCACCATGGACCACGAAGGATAAAAGGGCCTAGGTGCCCATGCTAGGCCATGCTTCCATGGTCGGCCCGCATGTGCTCGCCCGTGCCTAGGCTGGCCCGTGCAGTCGTTGGCCTACACTGGCCCGAGGGTCCCTTTGGTGGCCCATGGGCCGTACTAGCTGCTCTTGGCCTATTTTCTCGCACATATCTTCTCCATCTAGACTCCATTTGGGCATCCTTGAGCTTGTTGAATTCTATTCGTTATCCTAGACCTTATTCTTAGCTTATTATAGACTGAATCTTAAGGTATTTTTCTCAATAGATATCCTTGGCCCTCAATTTCTATTAGGATCTAGGCCTAAAGCATGGATAGGAGGGTGTGGCTATTAAATCACTGAGGTGGGCTCCTCGGTCTTGGGTTCTTTGGTAGTCAAGAGGACTCACCTTCATTCTGAGCTTCGTGGGGCTCCTCGCAAGTCCATTTCTTGCAGTGAGTTCTTCCTCCCTTGGCTTGCTGAGGCAACCACCCAGGCTTTTCCATTTGCACGTACTTGTGAGCTTGCATAAGGAGGTTGGCAGTCCTTAGGAACATTTTATTGTGGGAGAATATAAGGTGTTTGTTCTAAAGTCCTCGTTTAAGAGCCGACATGGCAACCGACTCATCAAAGTTGCACACTTCGAGTGTGGCCACATTGAAACGTTCCATGTAGTCATGCAGCAACTCTCCCTCTCCTTGCTAGATCAAGAAAAGGATATCCAAGTTCTTTGGTTGTGCTCGATTGTTGTCGAAGTACATGACAAACTGCTTCCCAAGTTGCTTAAATGAATAAATTGACTCCAATTATAGATCAAAGTACCATACCCACACCGGCTCCTTGAGTGTGGCTAGGAAAGCAAGGTAGAGGAGGGCATTTGAAGCATCCTAGAGCATCATGAGGGCCTTGTAGCCCTCCAAATGGTCGAGTAGATCCGAAGAGCTATCGTATGGCTCTATCTATGGCATCTTAAACTGACTCAAAATTAGTTCCCTCAGTATCTTCTAGGAGAAGGGGGGATGCAAGTTGAAACCAAGGCTGTCATCCTGCCTCTGACTTCCATTTTGGACTTCTTCAAGTTGGTTCTCTTTTTTCCAAACTTTTTGTTCAAGATCATCCTCTCGATGAGATCTTTTAGGGTGTGATGAGTAGCCCAAATCGAGTCTCCACCAGAAGACTCTAGGGTACATTGGCACTGATCCTCTCCTCTAGGGCTCTAACACTAGGAGGGAGATCGCTAGGTGGTGGGAGTGGAGTGGCGTGAGCATCAGGGGGGTGATTCCAAGCTTTCAGGGCAAGATCGACAATTGTGCCGAGATAGAGCCACCTGATGAATGCTCCTATTGCCACTCTATCGCCTATTAGAGTTGCTTTGCTGGAGTGGTCAATGCTTGGACTTATTGGACTAGGGCATCGAATTGGTGTGGATCCACAGTCACAACAGACTATGTGGGCCCCATCACTACTGAAGGATAGGCATCCCCCTATCTTCTTGGAGATAATAGGCAACATGAAGCAGTGAAGTTGTTCTACATCGTTGTTCTCATCATTTTCTCTTTCTCCTCAAAATGGAGCAGGTGACCCTTCCTCTAGTGGTAATCTATCATGCAAGTCTTTGAGCTAATATGAATGGGGTCAATCTCCTACTGACCTGGAGTTTGGCAGCATTCTGAAGACTGGCCACACTTCTTGAAAAATCTGAAAAGAAAGCCCATACTCACTGAAGATTCTTTGATGGAGAATCCTCTGATGCTTAAGTCAATCGAAGCTTGAGAATAGTGGAGGAAAGAGAATGACAAAGAGAGAGTGGGTGTGCTCTTGTGTCTCTTAGAGAGGAACTTACCTGAGGGTCCCCTTTGCCCCCTTTAAATGAAGTAGTAGCCATACATTACCTCCAAATTTAATAACAAAAGTGAAAAATCAGTATCCATGACCACAAGGATTGTGAGTTATTAGTTACAAGCGTTAACTGCATGATTGTAGCTTACATGTCCGAGATTAAAGGGCATCATTCAAGATTCTGGGAGATTCCATTAGGTCAATCTTTCTTTCTCTAATGGCCTAATGGCTCAGGGTTCATCTTGTATCATTGGCATGAGCTTGACCTCAGGATTGGCATGTGTTTGAGTTTAGGATCGGACTATAGCTAATGTCAAGGAATTTTCTCGATAGGACAATTCGACCATCCAATCTTCCATTCCCAACATCCGAATATCCATAGAGTTGATATGGTTTTCCTTCGAGTCATTAGTCCCAGATTTGAGATGAGTGTTCGGTCTTAGCCCTAGGTAGGGGAGGTCAAGATCGTGTAGTTGATTCTCCCCATAACAAAATGTATTCACTATTGCATAAAGAATGGGAGCACATAGGGTGTTTATTGTGTTTTTGAGCCCTTATGTTAATAGAGATTTCTTGATTCTAGAGTACATGAGGCATTTGTAGAACAGTCGACATAGGACTGCAAATGCATTAAGACAACTATTCTAGAAATGAATTCCGCACTTTAAGGGAATCCTAGGTATAGAAACCTGTCTAGGGCCTGGATGCCATTGATTGAATTCAAAGTACTTGGGCTCTCATCAAATGAGTCCAATTTCTAGTGGGAAACAAATATATTCAATGATGCAGGGTTTTTTGAAGTCAAAAAATAGTTTGATGGTATGGGTATTACCACCATATTACCAATTGATGATCTGATTTCTGCAGACAGTTTGTGGACTTATGTTGCATCGACATAGCTTCAGACTTTCAACAATTAACTTCCTTCAATCGATGCGATTCATGTTGGAAAGAAAAAATCTTAGTAGACAATGGAAATCATGGACGTGTTCATCCCGAAATTCTTTACATACTATTTTTTTGGTGAATTTTTAAGGCTAGTGTACTTATAATGCATTCTAATGCTATGAAAATTATTCATGCTCTTCCGGCACCTGTGAGTCGAGGGCCACTATATTGTCAACTTGGCCATCAAATTGAGGCTCCTGATGAAAGTTGCCTATGATGTTTTATTGATGCATGCGTCCCCTTAACATAAAGAAAGTTATGTTTTGTGCTATATATGTCAAATGGTAAAACAGTAAACAGTAGCTTTTCACACGTCCTTTGGTCAATCTCAAAATGTTTCAAATGGTAAAACAGTAAACAGTAGCTATTCACACATCCTTTGGTCACTCTCAAAACTTGTTTCATTTCAAGAGTAAAAGAAATAACCAAAGTCCGGAAACAACAAGCAAAAGAAAAGAACGGATACAATCCCAATGAAAGAACTCGACAAGGAGGCATCAATCAAAGTAACTGTAGTAATAGCCATTAAAGAATTAAATCATCGACGTACACATTATGCTGAGGGTTGGCTATTGTTACTTCACAAAAAACAACTCTGAAAATTTTGTTCATCTTAATTCCATTCATATATCAAGTTAATAAATAGGGCATGGTATAAACTAAGGATCCAAGAAGCGTCTACAATTTAGTGGTTGGTTAGATAACTCCAGTATTATAAAAAGAAAGAAAGAAAGAAAGAAAGAAAGAAAGAAAATATACACAGGATTCAAGGAAAGTCCTCCTGGAACATTGCACTAGAAACCTAAACAGACATAAGCTGATAAAGATAACCATATTTACTACCGTAGCAAATGCAAACAGAGGTACTATCTGCTTATCAGATCAACGGTAAAAATAATTCAGTCCAAATATCATATATCTAGAGGTTTGCATGCGGTTTTCTAGTTGTTGTCGTGCATCCCCAAGAGCCAGTTTTCTACAGTACTCTTCTTGTCCAGTTGAAAGGCCTTGGAACAAGACACTAAAGCTGCATGCAAAGATCTTTACCAAAAAAAAAAACAGAGAGCTGCATGCAAAGACATTAAATATACTTTGCAGGAATGACTTGAGTTTGAGACAATTGTTTAATCTCCAAATATGTGGCAATGTCTCCTCTACTAGATCATATATTTAACTGCCTTTTTCATTGCTTTCAAGTCAAAATAAACCATGACTTTGATTGAAGCAATTGGAACTATATGCCCCTTAGACAATTGATACGAAACAAGAAATGCTCAAAATGTGAAATCAAAACTTGAAAACCATAGGTTTCAAGTTTCCATAGAAAGGAGGCACTACGGCTGGATCGAATCTCTCCATTGGTAGACCACAGTTCATACCTAGCTGTCATGATCATATCCATAAGGAATCAGGGCTAAGAAAAATTTGGACAGCATACCTCGCAATTAAGTCCTTCCTCCTCGTAGCTAAAGATTAGATGCCCGGACCACCATCTCTCAAAGGTTGACATACCATATCTCATGGCAACAAATGGATATCACCCCCACCGCCCGAGCAAGACCCCCATAAGAAACTCTGAAAGGGCAACTCCAACTTCGCCACCAGAGATCTTAGGAGTATTATTTTGTCAGCAGATAAGTAGGCACGGAACTGAGAACAAACCTCACCAGGATGACCCATCATGGATAGTGCACGGACTTGCTAGCCCTCCAGACACTCTCAGATTGTCCACTCAATATCCACGCACTCAGCTCTCCTCATTCTCTATAAAACAGACCCCTCGACTTCTCTATAAAAAGAGATACTATCTTCTCCTATATCACTCCATTGTCGAGAATCCCTCCGATCACCATCAATTTTTGCCATGATTTTCCTAGGTGTTCTGTTGAGTTTCTTGCCAAGTTTCTTGCAATTCAGGTAACTGACCTCAAATCCATGTTCCACCTTCTTCGTTTTAAGGCCAACACTACTTGCTAGATTTGAGTCGGTTGATTGCCAAATTTCATTTCTCCCATATCACTCCATTATCGAGAATCCCTCTGATCACCATCATTTTTTGCCATGATTTTCCTAGGTGTTTTATTGAGTTTCTTGCTAAGTTTCTTGCGATTGAGGTAATTGACCTCAAATCCCTATTCCACCATCTTCATTATAGGGCCAACACTACTAGCCAGATTTGAGTTAGTTGATTGCCGAAGTTCATTAAGTAGGGCCTCCCCTATATTTTCCTCCTATTGAGCCTTTATCCACCATTGGCCACCTTGGATGTCAACATGGTTGGAGTCCTTGATGGAGGTCAGGCCCCTGGATAAGATTGTCGTTGCCTTCGTCAGCCTTTTGCCATTGTGGCTTGAGTTATAGATGTCTCTCCTATTTTGTTCTTTTCCACTTCCCTTCCTTAGGCCAATCACTATCACCAGTTGTTATCATAGCAAATTGCAGCCATGGGTCACTGCCCTCTGGCCACCACCATTTCTAGATTAGCATTTTCTTCCCCTTCCTTTATTTGGGAGAAAACCTCCGTGGTTGTCTTGTTCTTACTCTTTCCTCTCTCTTTCTCTTTATCTATTCCTCTTTTCTACCAAGTCTAGGGGATTTAGTCGATGGTTTAGATTTCTTGTCTATGAACCTAGTTTGACTCAAGTATGGTGTTCTGAATTGTCAATTTTTACTTTATAACTTTTGCTAATAAGTGGACCTGGTTTTTTAGAGAAGCAATCATTTAATTCAACATGAAGATCTTGGCAGGGTACTCTAGACCTTATTTTTTAGATCACGATATGGGTTGAAAATTGTGTTTGAGTTTGTCATTGCTAGAGGTAAGAATCCCTAAATATTAATCATATATAAATACACACCATAGATGCACCATTGATGCCCCATCATAGGCCAGAAAAATGGTCATAGTTAATCCAAACTTGAAAACTTAAATATTATCGGATTCAATACGTGGTATTTTGAGATGAAGATAGTTTATTTATTGTTACTGTTATATGAAATGGATGTTATGAGATATATTTTTGAGCTAAGAAAGTGTGTTTTATGCTGGATATTTGGTACCAAACTTTGTGGCATTATATTTATATTTTTGCTATTTTAAATACATATTATTATTATTATTGTATTGATGATGTGGATGTGTAGAGATCCTTACCGGACCATAAAGCTTGTACCACTCCTTAACTTTTGTTGTCTAAGTTGCAGGATGATTAGTTCTTAACTATAATTTGGGATTCTAGTAAGAGGTTGAATAGTTAAAATGCCACTGATACCAACCAAATAATTTAAACTTGTAATTTAGACAACTCTTATTACTTATGAACAATGGATTATCTTATCTTGTTATAAATGTGGTTCATATGGTTCAATTACATTGAGGTACTGATAAATCTTCAATCCTTGCATATTCTCTCGAGCTTTATCTTAGAAAGTGTGCAGCAATATCTAATAGCTGAATCGGATGATGGGCTTGGGGCATGACACGCAATGATAGTGGTGATGGTGGATACAATGATGATGGTAACAGTGATAATTGTGGTGGTAGAGATAATGATAGCGGTGGTGGTAGTGGTGGTGATGGTAGAGATAATGATGATAAGAATAATGGAAATGGTTGTGGAGACAATGACATATAGTGGTGATGGTGGTTGTAGTTGTGGTGTCGGTGATGGTGATAATAGACGTGAGTCTATCATTTTTGAAAATAGTAAAGTAAGAATTTCTTGATTCATTTTTAAAGATAAATAAAATAACTTTTAAATATATTTTTTGCTATGATTTCTATAATTTTTAATTTTGATGTGATGCCAAGTAGGCCCTCACTAGGTAGACTTCTCTCAGTGATGGTGCTAGCTATCTAGCTGAAGAACTGTGAACAAATATGATATCAAAGATTGACCTCATATTTGGTAGGAAGGATAGATTGGAGGATGATAGAGGAGGATAGATAGATTGGAGGATGATAGAGGAGGATGGATAGATTAAGGAGAGGATGGATGCATTTTCTGTTCATCTTCCTATATGTTTAGTAAAATATGAAATGATGAATGAAAATGATTCTCTCCTTTATTTGATATAAAGAAAAAAAACAAGAAGGATGGGTGATATTTGCATGACATTTTTAATAAACTATCTTTGATGAAAAAGTATTATTATTATCAATTTATAATACTTATTTATACTAAAGATGAAAATTTTTCTCTTAATCACCAATGGACAACAGCACAGTCTGCCAATTAGGGCTTTTCCAATGACCACCGATCGAGATTTGGGGAGGATCACTGCCCCTTCTCCTCCACCCAATCAACAGGAGGAAGTAGAGGTTTTGGGTTTCAACCTAAAATCTGAATCCAATTAATTAGGGAAAAGGAGAAGTTTCAGTTGTTATTTCTATTATTTTCATGCATTTGTTATTATCCAAGCAAAAGTTTGACGAAGTAGCACTGATGATGTGTGTAGTGAGACAATTAGAAAGAAGTAGTCCAACTAGACATAGATCATGGTTTCTCTTTGTCTCTATTGTTACAATTTTTTACATCAACAGTAGTCTTCTTTCAACAAGTTAATATACCTGGGGCCATTGGAGAATGCCTGATAGGAATCGATGTAGTACATGGCAAATATTTATCCAACTGTGCTTTTGATCATCTCAATGAGAAGCCACCTAATTGCTTAAAATAGAGAATATGATGACGACACCTTGCTTTTCAGTGAAAGCATATTCTATTACAATGGAGTGGTTGTTTCATTCAAATGCACAATTGTCTATTTAGATAATGCTAAAGACCTCCAAATCCCTGTGTATGCTGCTTTTTTTTTGGCATTTTTAATTAACACAGGATCCCTTCTTTGACCCGTGTATAATGATGAGGGGTTGTGGGCAAGCTTTTTAATTTTCAGTCCCTCCCCCATCCATCACCATACTGGGCCTGTATGCTTTTAGAGGGACTAGAAATTAAGAAAAAAAGAAAATTATGGCGGCACCCCTTGAACTTTGACCTATTTATACTTGGACTCCAAAAGAGAAAAGTTTCAAATGGATCCCACAACTTTAAAAAGTTGCAAAGATGCCCAGCTATCTATCTTCATTAGACAATAATATTATGATATGAGGGTTACCTGGGAGGTTAAATTTTATGAAATACTATAAATGCCCTTCCTAGAAGTTTCTTAATTTTGGCATGAAGTAAAATGGAGGGAAAGAAGAGTCACGTGACTCTCAAGTGACCATCTCCTTCCATACTACTTTCTTTTTCATCAGATCTCTATGCTCCATTAGACACAATGAAGGAGATGATGGAGTAAAGAAGAGGGAGAGAGGATGATAGAGTGGAGCAAGAAAAAAGAAGATAGGGTGGAGGGTAGAAAGAAAGATAAATTGAAGAGAAAGAGAGGAACCTGGAGCCAACAAATTTTTTGGGCTTCGGATTCCTCCCTCCTTGATCCATCTCTCAAGCACTTTGCAATCCTTGATATGAGGCATGGCCTCTAGGAGTTCATGGGTATGTCCTTGAATGCCATAGAAATCAATAAGCTTTGTGGGGTTCTCCTCTCATGTTTGCTTTCTCTCTCTCTCTAGCTCTCTCTTTGTTTGTGTCTCTATCTTTCTGTGTGCTATCAAATACAGCTACAATAGGGGAAGGAAAAGAAGAAGAGATCAAGGATAAATAGAGGAGAAGAGGAGATATGGGGAAGGGAAAGCTAACAGGTGCTCTCTAAGGAGAAGAATCAGATGGGGGTGGGATTGGTGAGAAGGACATGGGAGGACTCGAAGAAACTGTGGAGAATTATTATGCTAGCCATTTTTAGTATTAATGTTATTACCTAAGCCTTTGCCAGCTACTTCGGTGATCTCAAGCTAGCTACCATGTCCATTGCCAACACCATTGTTAGCTTCAACTTTGGCCTCACGATATCGCATCTATTGCTTTCCTCTTCCTTTAGAATCTCATTACCCCTATTTTCCATCCATCTTTAACTTTTCTTTTTCTAAAAGATGTTCTAGAGTTTTCTTCTTAATTTGACTGGATTTCTCAACGATTTCAAGATAAATTAGGAAGGGGGCCCATTGAATTAAGCTCCTCTGTACAATTCTTTCATTTGACAATGTAATGTTTATGACTTCCTATGCTCACTTGGCTTACAAAATAATATCCTAGCCTATTTTGACTTGTTTATTGGGTTCTTCAAGCACGGCCATGTTGTATGTACCATGAGGAGCCTCTTCCTCACTCATTCATGCAATTCACCAAGGAGTCCAGAGGTGGATGCAGATGTATTTTGTTGAGTGATTATGAGGTGTTTTATATAAATCTTTAATATTTAAAATAAAGGAGAGACACAATTCCATGCCATTGATCCCCAATCATAGCTTCAAGTTGAGTGAGGTAAGTTCTCGAAATCCTCGCACTCCACTTCTTCCATGGAAGTCATCCCACTTCTATCTTGTTTATTATGTTCCATTAAACCTAGATGGGGTGTGGGCATGGAACATAGCACATGATGCAAGATTATGATGTGTATATGGTCTGGAGACTTGATATAAACTGATATAAATTTTTTAACGAATTGGTTAAGCCACTTATTTTGATCAACTCATTACAAATTAGTTGATATGTATGAATTGGGGTTATTTTGGTCAGTAAGAAACCATCCTATCACTGACTAGGTTTGGTGGTGCTTGCCACCACCTTCTCCTTACCACCTTTCCTCCCACCAACTGTCGGAGAGGCCACCACCTTTCCCTAATCACCTTCCACTCCCTATTTATACTGCTCGAGCATAGCCCTCCCTTATTGTTCACCTCTTCTCCCTCCATCTCTCTCCTCATCATTTTTCTCTCCTCCTCTTTTTCTTGGCATCTACGATTGCTAGGATTATTGAGCACTGCTACTTGATTAATGTCCATGCCTCCTCCTATTTCCATTTCTCTCAATCCTCTTTTTCTTTGCTTTTTGCCTAGTTGCTGAGACTGCTACTTCGCATTGGCATTGAGGGCCTTATAAGTGAGCCCGAATTCCTTTCTCCCCACTCTCTTCCCTTTGAGGTGTGCCAAAGACTTCTTTCCCTCTCGCCACTCAATCAGTGGATAGCATAGCCATCCCTTGTTTCCTGATTTGACCCCCTTTCTCTAGATCATTCTTTCTCCTTCCTCTTCCTCTCTCTCTCTCTTCCTTCTCTTCTCCCAAATGGATAGATCCAAGGCCTTGTTCTCCTCTTGCTCTCATTCTTCCCTTTTTCTCTCTTCTCCTCGATCTCTCTCTAACTCTTTCTTTACCTCTTTCTAAATCTCTTCCCCCATAACCCTTGAGTCTGGTAGGATTTGGTTCACATTCACCCTAGTATTGATCCTAGCAGAGGGTCATTCTCCACTTTACTCTTTCCCCTCTTTTTCAAGTTTAGGATTGACTTAACTATATAGGCGAATAGCAGTCAGAACCTCAAGAGGGAAAGCATGGGATCTCTTCCCAACCTATTAATTAAGGTAAAACATAGTCCATTAATTCCTTAAAATAATTATTTACTTTGATAGGAATGAACGATGAGAAATTAGTTTGGTTCATCAGAAGTAGAGGGTGGAAGAGGCAAGAAGAGGAGTCCTCTTGTTTGGTTGGAGTTTTAAGAGAAGAGAGAATGAAAAAATCTCTTATCATAGGAAAGCACTTTCCATATTTCATGAAGAGTAGAAATCTATAGGGGAGGTCCATTTTGGGACTTCCCATAGGATAGAAAGTGATGGCCCTTTTTTCTTTTTAAAAATATTTTGTTAAGATTTAAGACTTTTTAAAATATTAATAGATGGTTAAGATGAAATAGCGAATAGTGATATATTCTTAATATTTATATTAATATAACATAATATTTCTATTAATATAAATATTATAATATTTATAATATATTAATATTATTTTAATATTTATACTAATATAATATTTTTATTATATTAATATAATATTTATATAAATATATTAATATTTATAATTAACATAATATTATATTGAATATTATATTTATATCGATATTAATAATTTATTATATTAAAATATTAATATATTATTAATATATTAGTATTATATTAATATAATAAATTAATAAATTAATATTATATTTATATTAATTAAAGTCTGAAAGTAAAATGGTATGGTATTATATCTATTAAAGGTATAATAGATATTTTATATAATTTTTTAGAAAAATAGATGCACAACTGAATATAAGTCACTCTACAATAAGTCATTTTTCTATGGTCAATCAAAAATATTAAAATTATATCTCCAAGAAGTAACTTTCTAGAAAGTAACTTTACAGAAAGTTACCTCCTGAGAAGAAAAATTCTTCTCATGAATCAAATGAATCCTAGATTTTTGGAGCTGAGAAAATTGAACAATTAAGGCATAATTATTTAAGTTGATAACAAGGTTAGTTTCTAGATTTTGCAATGTCAAATATTGACTTTTAGCAAACCAGGTGCATTAGGTGTGGTGGGGGCCGAGTTGACACACTAGGTTGGATTTTGTTACAGATGGAGGTAATGATCTTAATTTGAATACGACCACTTGCATGATTATAGATATTTTGTATTATGTCTTAGTAATTATTAATATTTCATATTTACACATATCATAATATTATTCATTTTGAATATTTATGATATTATATATATTATGCTAAATTTTGCTAGATATATCGTGAATAAATAATTTATAGAAATAAAAGATAAAATCTTTGAAAGATTTAAAATTTGGGTATTTGGATTGGCCATGATATTGAACAAAGGCTTGCCATAAGAGAAGAAATATTACTATAGTTTGCTAGTCATGAGCTTGACTATATAATAGCTTCGCGGTGGATAGATATATACTTGGTACTATCATTTGCCAATCATGAATAAAGCGTAACCATGATTACTCCAAATATCGAAAAGTTGTATCCACTCCATACTAAACAAGAGATAATGATGATGATGAAAATCATGATGATGGCAATAATCATTAAAACAATAATAGTAACTATAATATAGTAATTCAACTAAATTGTGGCTAACTAGAGCTGCTGATATGCTGATATATTATTTGCATATCAAGAATGCTATTTTGACGATATATTGTACACATTTGAGTTTTTGTAAAGCTCGATGCGCATATTGGTTTGTTATAGGTGAAATATATGTATGCAATTGTTTTGTTATTAATTGTGGATGCATGAATCTTACTATTTTCTTAGTAGTTCTATATTTACTAAATATGGCTATCCTATTCATGTTGGTGCATGTGTGCGTGCAGAAAATTCTCAGCTATTAGCTCATATTATCAATTTATTTTTTTTAGAGATGCATGAAACTAAGTTTCATGGGATTAATCAGGGATTTTGGAGATAGCAGTGGTTAGGCTTTTGAATAGATATATCTAAAACCTACATTTTGGACAATCCTACTTATTAGTAATTAATGAAATCTTTTACTAATCTTAAATTTAATCTTCTGCTATTAAGTATTTTGGTTCTAAAGGTGCAAATGGGTCCAGTTGAATTGGGTCATGAGTGATCCCGACTTGACCCAATTCCTTGATAGGATCCTAATGTTGGATCCTGTTCCAACCCAATAAAAGATCGAATCAGGTTGGATCATATTCACAATTTCGACCCAATGGGTCACGAGGGTCAGGTCGAGTCGGGTTGGGTCCATATCTAATCAGGTCCCAACCTGAAAAATTTATGATCGGATTGGGTCTAGGATAGATCTGGTCAAACATATCTAACTACATTTTAATTATCATATAGTCAATTAAAATTAACTGCATAAAATAGATGATAAATAATGTTGCTCTCAAAATAAATTAATATATAAAAATAATTTTAAATCTATCTTTATGTTAAACACATTACTCATACAAGTCTTAAATCACAACTTAGAGGCTCAAATAGATTTGGATCCTAATGGTATGTTAGGTTTGGATCAGGTTGGGTCATAGAGTAAAAGATTCAAAATTGATTCAAAAATCTAATGGTTCAGATCTAGTCGAGTCAAATTCAATAAATTAACCCAGATGCGATCCAGAAAATAGAATGGTTCCAATTTTAGAATCCGACACAGCCATATGGATCCTTTAAAGTGGGTTTGGATTGGATCTAAGTGGGTCAAGTCGGGTCCGGTCATGGGTCAACCCGACCCATTTGTAGCCTTGTTTGGTTCAAATTATCTGGCCCTGCGGTTACATCCTAGGGTGTTGCTCCTTGAATTGATTTTGATGATTACAAAGTATTTGAGGGATTACTAATGATTCTGGCTTGGAAAAAGACTTATTACATTTCAGGGGCAAAATCGTAATTTTGTCAAGACCTGATTCAGAAGCCTCAAGAGCAAGAACTGAAGATGTACAATCTATTGGAGGAAATTTCAACATTTTTGGAAGTTATTTTGTAAGAAAATAGGTTTTTATTTTTGAGTCGACCTCATGAGTCGACTCATGGCTTAAAGGGCTGAACGGCACGCTAAAATTTTGGCTGGCACTCTCTGTGAGTCGACCCCATGGGTCGACCCTTTGGCATGAGTCGACCCTATGAGTCGACTTCTGCTGCTTTGCAGGCCAAAATTACAGAACAGTCATTTTCTGTTCTGTTCCACAGAGGTCGACCCTATGAGTCGACCCATGAGCATGAGTCGACCCTATGAGTCGACCTTGTGACGGAAAAGTTCCACAACGGCTAGTTTTTAACCCATTTCAATTGTATTTAATGCTCATTTAATGTGCTCTAACGGCTCTATTTCAGCCCAGATTACTCTCCACCATTATTTGAAGTTATATAAAGGGACTTAAAGGAGGAATAAAAAAAAAAAGGAGAGAGATTTTTGAAAAAGGTTCTTCAAGCATTCTTTACAACTCTAAGCAAGAACCCACTTAAAGCATTCAAGAAGCTTTTAATTTAAGTTCACCAACTCCTAAGTGCTCATTCAAGTCTCCAACCACCTTGAGAAATCAGAAAGGCTTTCTTCTAATTGTGTAAAGTATATTTAAAGCTTTATTCACTCATTAAAGGAGCTTCATCTGTATTTCTGTGCAATTAACTATAATACTCTTTTTGAGTTATTATTTTTATTTTGGAAAGGTTCCAAAATGTGGAAGGTTGATCCGAACCTTGAATCGGATTGTATTGGGTTGGCTTGTACCTGAAAAATAAGTGTTCTAGCTTGGAATAGCTAGAGTCGGAGATTCGACGAGTGTATTCAGGTTGAATACAATTTAGTGGATTGGAATTCTCAAGTAGGACCTTGGAGAGTGGATGTAGGTGCAAGGTTGGCACCGAACCACTATAAATCCTCTTGTTTGTATTGTGCTTAATTGCTCTCCTTTTAAACTTCTTTATTCTCTTGCATTCTTGCATCCAACCATTACCCTTGCATCAATTACACTCTCCTTACTTATCTTGCTATTGTTAAATATTCTTCATAAGTTGTAAGTTAAGTCTAAAATTTTTAAAGACCTAATTCACCGCCCCTCTTGGGTTGCATAGCTAGGCAACAAATGGTATCAGAGCCCGGTGCTCTAGCCCTACTTTGATTTAACCATCAAAGAGTTAAAGATCTATGGCAACTCAAGTTGGCACTTCTCTAGCTGAGGGGCAGTCCACTAACCGACCTTCACTTTTCAATGGGTCAAACTATACCTATTGGAAAGCTCGGATGAAAATCTTCATTCAAGCACTTGACTATGATATGTGGAGTATCATAGTAAACGGCCCTCACACACCCACTAAAATTATTGATGGTGTGGAATCAACCAAATCGAAAAAGAATGGGATGAGGTTGATAAGAAAATAGCTCAACTAAATGCTAAAGCCATGAATATTTTGTATTGTACCTTAGATGCTAATGAATTCAATCGTATTTCAACATGCATGTCTGCTAAGAAATATGGGATAGATTAGAAGTAACTCATGAAGGAACTAATCAAGTGAAAGAATCAAAATTAACATGCTCGTGCATAAATATGAACTTTTTAAAATGGAGCATGATGAATCTATAACTGAAATATTTACTCATTTTACTGATATTATAAATGGTCTGAAAAGTCTTGGTAAGTCTTATTCTAACAGTGACCTCGTGAGGAAGATTCTTAGGTCATTACCAAGAACTTGGAAGCCAAAGTGACCGCTATCCAAGAAGCCAAGAATTTGAACATCCTACCCTTGGAAGAGCTTCTAGGATCACTGATGACACATGAGTTGAGCATAAAACAACATCAAGAAGAAGAAGTCAAAAAGAAGAGGACAATCACCCTCAAATCCACAGCTCAACTTGATGAAGAAACTGATGATACGAAAAATGAAGAGCAGGATGAAGAAATGGCTCTCATTACTAGAAGGTTTAAGAAATTTTTGAGGAAAAGAAAATAAGAATGAGGAAGAGGCCACCCACAAAAAGAGAATATAGCAAAGAAAAGGATAAAGACCAACCCCTTATTTGCTACGAATGCAAGAAATCGAGATATTTTAAGTCTGAATGCCCACAACTGAAGAAGGATCCCAAGAAGTACAAGAAGAAGGCCATGATGGCTACTTGGAGTGGAAGTGATGAGTCAAGTTCTGAAAAAGAAGACTCAAATGAACAAGCCAACTTATGCCTTATGGCACATAAAAATGAGGTAAATTCTGAAACTCCTGTTGACTTTACCTTTGAAGAACTTCATGAAGCCTTTTATGATTTAATTGATGAACTAAAGAAGCTAGGGGTAAAGAACAAAGAGTTAAAATTAAAGAATCAATCTTTACTAAAACAAAATGAGAGCATTTCAAATGAAAAATCTACCCTGCTTCAAGAAAATCTAAACTTAAAGAATGAAATTGCCAAGCTAAAACCAATAGTTAAAAATTCACCTTAAGTTCTAATAAACTTAATATGATTCTTGAAAATCAAAAGGCTGTTTATGATAAGGCTGGTCTTGGTTACAACCCCTTAAAGAAATAAAAGTTTCTAAAAAATATCTATGTAAACTCTTCAAACAACAAGTTCTCAAACATTACTTACTTCAAATGTAGTAAAGTAGGTCACAAGTCATACATTTGTCTCTCTAACAATTTCTTAAATTCTAATGTGAAGAAAATATGGGTTCCAAAAGGAACCATTATGACTAACCAAAAAGGACCCAAGAAAGCTTGGGTACCTAAAGTAAAAACTTGACTTTTGCTTGCAGGTGTGTCTAGCATCCCAAGGAGCAAATCGAAAATGATATCTTGATAGCGGATGCTCGAGACACATGACTGGTGATGAATCTCAATTCATCACACTTGATGCTAAAAATGGAGGGATGGTCACCTTTGGAGACAATGGCAAAGGAAAGATCATCGGTATAGGTAACATTGGTATCACTCCCTCCAAGTACATTGAAAATATTTTATTAGTAGATGGTTTAAAATATAATTTATTAAGCATCAGTCAATTTTGTGATAAAGGATACAAAGTTATTTTTGAATCTTCTGTATGCATTGTAACTAGTCCTGTTAATGAAGGCATTAAATTTGTTGGGCATAGACATGGCAATATTTATATGATAGATTTGAATGATCTATCCAAAATAAACATGCAATGCCTAGTATCCTTAAATGCCAAGATTAATGAGACTAGTTGGCTTTGGCATCGTAGACTTGCACATATTAGCATGCACTCACTTTCAAAACTCATTAAGAAGGAATTGGTTATTGGTTTACCCAAATTGAACTTTGAAAAGGATAGAATTTGTGATGCATGCCAACTAGGTAAACAAACAAGAGTTTCATTCAAATCCAAAAATATTGTTTCAACTTCTAGGCTATTAGAACTATTGCATATGGATTTATTTGGACCTACTAGAACTACTAGTCTAGGAGAAAATGATATGGCTTTGTAATTATTGATGATTTCTCTCATTTTACATGGGTTTTCTTTTTGGCACACAAGGATGAAACTTTTCAAGTTTTTTCTAAATTTTATTGAGAAGTCACAAATGAGAAAGTTTTTCAATTCAAAATATCCGAAGTGATCATGGAACTGAATTTGAAAATTAAAATTTTGAAAAGTTTTGTGATGAAAAAGAAATTAACCATAATTTTTCAGCACCTAGGACACCCCAACAAAATGGAGTAGTAGAAAGAAAAAATAGAACCCTTGAAGAAATGGCCCGTACCATGCTATGTGAAAGCAACCTTCCAAGATACTTTTGGCGGAAGCAATTAACACAGCATGTTACATATTAAATCATGCTTTAATTAGATAAATTTTAAAGAAAACTCCTATGAGCTTTGGAAAGGAAGAAAACCAAACATTACATATTTTCATATTTTTGGTTGCCGATATTTTGTGTTAAATAATAGTAAAGAAAGACTAGAAAAATTTGATGCTAAATCCGATGAAGTAATTTTTCTTGGTTACTCTTTCTAGTAAAGCCTTTAGAGTTTTTAACAAAAGAACCTTAGTAGTAGAGGAGTCAATACATGTTGTCTTTGATGAAACTAACGATCTTCCTTCAAGAAAGAATGAATATTTTGATGATGCAGATCCTTTCATAGAAGGGATGAAGGAGATCACTCTAAAAGATTCAACAATTCAAGATGATGAAGAACATGAAGACAAACAAGATGAGGAAGGTGAAGAACGATAAGAACAACCTCAAGGTACAAACAATCTACCCAAAGAATGGAGGTATGATCACAATCACCCCAAGGAACTAATCATTGGTGATCCTACACATGGTGTAAGAACTCGTTCTTCTCTTAAAGATACATTCAATCATTGTACTTTTGTCTCTCATCTTGAACCTAAAACCATAGATGAAGCTGAAAAAATTTTAATTGGATTAATACAATGCAAGAAGAACTTAATCAATTTGAAAGAAATAATGTATGGACCTTAGTATCAAGACCTAAAAACTATTCAATAATTGACACAAAATGGGTATATAGGAATAAATTAGATGAATATGAAAATGTGATAAGAAATAAAGCAAGATTGGTTGCAAAAGGTTATAATCAAGAAGAAGGAATTGATTTTGATGAGACTTTTGCACCTGTTGCTAGATTAGAGGCAATTAGACTTCTACTTGCATATGCTTGCTTTATGAAATTTAAATTATTCCAAATGGATGTCAAAAGTGCCTTTTTGAATGGATATATTGCTGAAGAAGTTTATGTAGAACAACCCCAGGTTTTGAAAATCATGCTTTTCCTAATCATTTTTTAAATTAAATAAAGCTCTATATGGTTTGAAACAAGCACCCAGGGCTTGGTATGAAAGGCTAAGCAAATTTCTACTTAATAATGATTTTTCAAGAGAAAATGTAGACACAACTCTTTTCATTAAAAGAAATCAAGATGATATATTAATTATACAAATATATGTTGATGACATTATTTTTGGGTCTACTAATGAAACTCTTTGTCAAGATTTTGCAAAGCTCATGCAGGGGGAGTTCGAGATGAGCATGATGGGAGAACTCACATTCTTCCTCGGACTCCAAATCAAACAAACGAAGGAAGGAATCTCCATCACCCAAACCAAGTACACAAGAGAACTACTCAAAAGATTTGGAATGGAGAACTCCAAAGCAATTGGCACACCCATGAGCCCATCATGTAAGCTTGCCAAGGACGAAGAAGGTAAAAGTGTAGACTTAAAATTTTATAGAGACATGATTGGTTCTCTATTATACTTAACTGCTAGTAGACCTGATATTATGTTTAGTGTTTGCCTATGTGCTCATTTTCAATCAAATCCAAAAGAATCACACTTGAATGCAGTTAAAAGAATCCTTAGATATTTAAATGGTACACAAACTCTAGGATTATGGTATTCTAAGAACTCATTAATTGACTTAATAGGATATTCAGATGCTGATTTTGCTGGATGTAAATTAGATAGAAAAAGTACTAGTAAAACTTGCCAATTTTTTGGAGTTAACCTAATCTCTTGGTTTAGCAAGAAACAAAATTCGATAGCACTGTCTACAGTCGAGGCTGAATACATTGCAGTCGGAAGTTGTTGTGCTCAAATCTTGTGGATTAAGCAACAACTCGAAGACTTTGGTATCAAACTTAATGAAACTCTAATAAGATGTGATAACACTAGTGCTATAAATCTCACTAAAAATTCAATTCAATATTCTAGGTCAAAACATATTGAAATCAGGCATCATTTCATAAGAGAACATGTCCAAAATAAAGATATAATTCTTGACTATGTCTGTACTGAAAAATAATTAGCTGACATCTTTATCAAGGCCTTAAGTGAAGATAGATTTTATAAAATTAGGAGAGAACTTGAAATCCTTGATCCATCTGCTTAGGTGTCTCTCTGATTCTAAGGTATCAATGCCAAAAATTCTTTTAGCTTAATTCTCATCTTTTTTTTGTGCTCAAAAGCCCAAAATAAATATTCTCATGATCAATTTTTGGGTAAACATCTTTCTCCTAATATTTCAAATTTTTTTGAAATTGTTTCATCATTTTTCTGAATTTCTCTGTGCCATAAGTCGACCCCCAGAGTCGACCCTAGGGTAAACTTGTAATATTGACTAAATCCTTCGGGCGCTTTCTTTTTATTGGAAAACCTCCCGTGAGCTGACCCAACTCTTCATCTTCTTCCTTCCACCAAGCCAAAAGACTCCCTCTCTTCTTTCTCAAACCCAAGTTTTTCTCCAAAACTCTTCTCCCACCATCTCTCACCTCTCTAAATCGCCCTCTTGGAACCAAGCTCCTCCCTTTTCTCCTTCTTCATTTGGAAAAAGTCGAGCTTGCCCTAGACTCTACCCGTCTTCTCCAAATCGGCACTCCTCTTCTCCAAAATTCTTATCCTTCCCCTAAAAACCCTTTATCTCTCCCCACATTTGCTCACCTAAGTTCCTTGCTAGCTCTGCTTGTGCAAATGGCTCTGAAGATGAAGCTTCCACAGAGGAGGAAATCAGTTCGCAGGTTGGAAGAAAGTGTGCGTCGGAAGAAACAAGCAACCGAGACCACTTCAGCTTCAAACCCTACTCCTGCATCTGCTCCAGCTACATCTCAGTCTCCAATCAGCCCCAGTAAGGTACCCCTTTCCGATAGGAAGGTAGAGCCGGCAAAAACATTGATTTCAGATTTTTTGAAAGGGAAGGGTTCTCTATCGGATCAAAAATTAAGGATCAAGGTTGGAATTCTACTGCTCCCTAAAAGAAAATATTTATGTGGATCTTGTTAGAGAATTTTATTTGAACTTGGGTTACAGCAATGAAACAGTAAAATCCACAGTGAAGGGTGTAGAAATTAACCTAGATCCTATGCTCTTGGGGGAAATTCTTCATTTACCCTATGAGGGATACACAAACATGAAACTCCCAGTTAAGGAGGAGGGAATAAATGTTATTCTAGGGAGAACCTTCACTGGAAGCCTAAACAAATTAGAGGCTAAGATCCTTTCCATTGAGATGAGGCTGCTACACCAAATGGTAACTAAGTTATTTTTTCCTAGAAGTGGTAGACATGATCTTCTCTCTGGTCGGGACATCTGCATTATGTATCATGTTATTACTCAAACCCCCCTGAACCTCCCACATTGATGATTGAGGCTATGAGAGAAACCTTGAATAGGTCCAAGGCACATTTGCCTTTCGGTATGGCTCTCACTTTAGTATTTAGGAGGTTTGGAGTTAGCTTTGAGGGGGAGGCAGTAGCTAGGCTTTCTCACTCTGACACTATCAACCGCCATACTCTGCACCGCATGGATTTTCCAAGACTGATGGTGGTTGGACAAAAGGTGTGGAAGAGAGAGCTGAGGACAGAGCAGAGGAGGAAGGACCATCATCACCTCTCCGTGATCACAGGGCTATATCTTCAGATATTCAATTTGTTTCTGACCATGAGGCTGGGCCGTCAGAGTCTGTGAGGAGGCACACTTCAGTTCAGCAGTCGGACAGCAGAGCACATCCTTCAGAGATCAGATTGGCTGATGATCAGATAGAGATGATATCTTAGCGTGTAGCTTCCATACTATCTCGTCAGATGGGTACTTCAGCTTTTGCTCAGAGATCGACATCTCACGATGTATCTGATCAGACACTGATCCCCCACATCTCCACTGTGTTCCAGATGATTTCTGATCAGTCAGTACGCATCGAGCAGCTTGAGGGTTGTGTAGTGAGACTGACTGGCAGAGTATTTGACTTGCAGAGGTAAGTATTAGCTCTAGCCCATCCACAGCCACATGAGGACATCATTGAGGTCTCAGACCTATCTGCGGAGGCAGCCAGACTGCGAGGAGTCTTAGAGAGTGATTTTGACTTTTGAGGAGAGAGATCAGGGGCTCAAGTGAGCATGCTTCCACTCAATTCACTACATTGCTACAATCTATTTCGAGAGCCTTGAACCTTCTGGACACCATCAGACTCTCACTCGTAGCACAGTCCTTTGCTTCTTAGGCTTCAGGATCTTCTCACCCTTCCACTCGTGCTGGCACCTCTACCCGTGGCAGAGGCAGACACGGTCGAGGTCGAGCTCGTGGACATGATCCTTCATCTCCTCACTCTATCTCTGATTCATCAGACTCTGATCCATCCAGTCATGATATCTATTAGATCCAGTGTAGTCTGTCTTTTCTTTAGTTTTTGTCTAGGATCTCTTTTGTAGGTCATGTAATGCAATGTTGACTGATTGACTCTTGGATAGTTTCTATCCATATCTTTTGTACTCTAAGTCAACACTTATGTATTGAAACATCTTTGTACTCACTCATCTTTTGGATATATATATATATACTTTAACTTTCAATGAATATCTCTGATCAAATGGAGTTACTTTTAAAGTCCGAAATACTTGAATAGCAATATCTTTTCAATGAGCAAATTGATATATCTTTTACGATTGCTATATTGAGGGGGAGTAAAATAATAAGCAATAAAGAAACAAGCAATCAAAGAAGGAAGCTAAAGAAGTAAAATTGATCCCATCAAAAGGAAGGAATAGAGAAAATTATTCAAAAAAAAGGGGGAAGTAGAGAATCTCAATTGATGCTGTCAAAAAGGGGAGTAGAGAATCAAGATTGAGATTGAGCAATAAGAGCAATAAAGATTGAACATTAAGCAAAAATCCAAAAATCGAGATTGAGATTGAGCAATAAGAGCAATAAAGATTTAACAATAAGCAATAAATAAAGATTAAGAAATAAGCAATAAAGAATGAGCAATAAGTAATTTGTTAAGCAAATGGGCACATGTGTCATATGCCAAAAAATCAAAATCAGCTTTTTCTTTCCAGGCAAATGCACTTATAAGCAAATTTCAAATTTGTCTTTAAATTGCTTATGATGCATTTCGTTCCAATACTTGGCTATAATATTTAAGTGATGCATCTTCATAAATTTGAAATTCATGTTCAATGCTTTATATATGCTTTTGCTCAAGTATTTTGTCATCATCAAAAAGGGGAGATTGTTGCTCTTTGAATTGATTTTGATGATTACAAAGCATTTGAGGGGATTACTAATGATTCTGGCTTGGAAAAAGACTTATTGCATTTCAGGGGCAAAATCATAATTTTGTCAAGACCTGATTCAGAAGCCTCAAGAGCAAGAACTGAAGACGTACAATCTATTGGAAAAATTTCAATATTTTTGAAAGTGTATTTTGTAAGAAAACAGGTTTTTATTTTTGAGTCGACCCCATGAGTCGACTCATGGCTTAAAGGCTGAACGGCACGCTGAAATTTTGGCTGGCACTCTTTGTGAGTCGACCCATGGGTCGACCCCTTGGCATGAGTCGACCTTATGAGTCGACCTCTGTTGCTTTGCAGGCCAAAATTATAGAACAGTCATTTTCTGTTCTATTCCACAGAGGTCGACCCTATGAGTCGACCCATGAGCATGAGTCGACCTATGAGTCGACCCCTGTGACGGAAAAGTTCCACAATGGCTAGTTTTTAACCCATTTCAATTGCATTTAATGCTCATTTAATGTGCTCTAACAGCTCTATTTCAGCCAGATTACTCTCCACCATTATTTGAAGTTATATAAAGGACTTAAAGGAAGGAATCAAAAAAAAAAGGAGAGAGATTTTTGAAAAAGGTTCTTCAAGCATTCTTTACAACTCTAAGCAAGAGCCCACTTAAAGCATTCAAGAAGCTTTTAATTCAAGTTTACCAACTCCTCAAGTGCTCATTCAAGTCTCCAACCACCTTGAGAAAATCAGAAAGGGCTTTCTTCTAATTGTGTAAAGTGTATTTAAAGCTTTATTCGCTCATTAAAGGAGCTTCATCTGTATTTCTGTGCAATTAACTGTAATACTCTTTTTGAGTTATTATTTTTGTTTTGGAAAAGTTCCAAAATGTGGAAGGTTGATCCGAACCTTGAATCGGATTGTATTGGGTTGGCTTGTACCCGAAAAATAAGTGTTCTAGCTTGGAATAGCTAGAGTCGGAGGTTCCAACGAGTGTATTCAGGTTGAATACAATTTAGTGGATTAGAATTCCCAAGTAGGACCTTGGGAGTGGATGTAGGTGCAAGGTTGGCACCAAACCACTATAAATCCTCTTGTTTGTGTTGTGCTTAATTGCTCTCCTTTTAAACTTCTTTATTCTCTTGCATTCTTGCATCCAACCATTACCCTTGCATCAATTACACTCTCCTTACTTATCTTTCTATTGTTAAATATTCTTCATAAGTTGTAAGTTAAGTCTAAAATTTTTAGAAACCCAATTCACCCCCCCTCTTGGGTTGCATAGCTGGGCAACATAGGGTAATATGCAGCTATGCCATGTGCAAAGACCAAGTAATGAGTTTGGAATATGATACTTTCTTACTTCCAACCTTTGGTTATTTCCTTGTACAGAGGCTACCAACCAGCACCTTGTTTGTGATTATTCAAGATGGTTGGCACCCAAGAAATCCATGTAATGTGATAATGGGACAGACTCCCATGGGAGATGGATCCACCTAGCTAGCAGTAGGGCCAGCCAATGACCTCAAATCTGATAGGCCACCCGAAGAAGCATATACACCTCAACTTTCAAAGCTAGAATTCATTATGACTTCAAGAGGGCTCATGTGTGCAGGATTAAGAATTATGGTGAATTCAAGTATCTTGCAAATAGATCCTATGACCTCATTGTTGGTGCAATGGTGACACATTAATGATTCAAATTTCTTGCATCAACCTAACTGTTGGTCAATTGATTAAATGCATAAATTTCTGAGATTTCTCATGACATCATTCATGAAACCATGATAAGTAGGGGTAAAATCCATGCTTCACATGAATTCGTATAATTTAGGCATTAGGTATTTCATGTCTCATGAAGCTGAGTCCTATGGGGCATGCATGTCTAATGCGGCTACGGCCCTTTCTATCATGCCTCGCTCGTCGGGAATAAGAAATTTTTTGTTAATTTATTATTGGATTTGCATAATCCAAAAATTTTTGCATTAGATTTTAAATAGAAATTTCTTGCTTTATTAGTTATTAAATAGAAATTTCTGGGTGTTTTATGTTGGATTCATGTAATTCAAGCATCAAGTGAAGCAGACAAGTTTTACAAGATATGCATTTGTTTTTCACTTGCCTAGCTTATGTACAGCTTGAAAATTTCATTTCTCTTACTCTTGCATGTCACACCCCGAGCGTAATAGACACTGCATGCCTGCAAGGCGGACCCCACAAACATGCAAGGCAACCTAAAAAAATCTAACTATTTCATAATAATTTTAAATCAATCCCAAAACAATCTTAATCCTTACAAACTAAGATCTCTTAAATATTTCCTACAAACTAGCATGCTCCCCCAAATCCAGAATCTGAAAAATAAAGAAAGAATAATAATGAGACTAGCCTAGTAAATGACAAAGTACTTCAAGGTGGGTCAAAGCATGTTAATTTGCAATAAAACTAAACATATATAACTGATGGGACAAAATTCAATAATAACAAATATCAGAGAATAATGCTTTTTTTATTTTTCAAAGCATGCTTTCCATAAAATAATACTAGCTTTGATGTTTGGCTACGGCCATTTAATCCAACAGGCATGGGTCAGATAACTGATAATGGTGCCCAAATACCACTATTCTAATCATCGGTGGTACGGTATCGAAACTAATTTTTCAGATTTCAAGTCGAAAGATCTAACATATAATCCTCATTGGCGGGGCTAGAATAGATCATAGCCATGCGGAATATGCACAAAAGTAATTTCATAAGTTATCTAGTCACACTTTGTAGAATCATTATTTAGAATAGATTATATATCAAACTAATTTATTTATGGAGCTATCAAAATACATATTTAATTCATATTCAAAAAATAAAACTAACATGCTTGATCACTTAATCAGATAAATGTAAAAATTATTAAATTATTTATAAGTACATTGAGATGCATTACATCACTTACCTCGCAAATGGTAAGAATCAATATAAGTTTAATCTAGTGACACAGATGTTTCGAGTTCTGGCAATCCAAAACTGCACATGTACGTAGGTTTGTTCAATGATATGTCAATATTTCAAAATAATTTCTAAAATTTTCAAAGATCTGATCAATCTCTAATTTTCTATGGGGGAATGGATACCAATTTTACCTTGCTTCTTATCATAAGGTGTTAGGATTTGATGCCTCGAGATTCAGCCCACATTGAGCCTACAGCGAGGTTCGCGATGAAAAACAGAGTCCAACGAGATCAAGATCACCTGAAACGGAGCTCGGATGGAGGAGATACGAGCTTTTGAAGTCGGCATGAGATTCGAGGTGGCGGAGGACCACCGATGACCGGCGGCGAGCGGCAACGGTGCGGCCGCAGGCGGCGGCGCGCGGGATGCGCGACCCAGGCCCACGCGGGACGTGCGACCCACGCGGGCGGGTGGCCCAGGCGGGCACGCGGCCCAGCGGGCGCACGGCCCAGCCGAGCGCGCGGCCCAGGTGCGCGCAGGCCCTCGTGGGGGAGCGGGCCGGCCCAGGCCCAGCGGCCTGCTGGCCCTTTGCCCCGGTCCACCGTGGATCGGGTGGTTCACGGTTGGGTCTGTGGACCGCGCGGGCGTTTCCCACGCATTTTGCGCGGTCCACGGCACTATTCCGTGGACCGATCACGATCGGAGGGCATGGGTTGATCTGTTTTTTGATCCGACGGTTCAGAACCTGATTTGGGTTGATTAAGGACTCTTAAACCTAATCTAATTAGGTTTTAACCCTTTAAAAGGGCCTGTGGATGAACAGTAAAGAGGGTGGTTCGTTTTTCTGCTGAGGCCGTACGGAACCCGAGAAGAGGAAGAAGAGAGAGGCGGAAGCGCTGAGAGAGAAGGAGCAGGAGGCTCCTGGACAGCGGTCGCCAGGTACTTCAAGGTTCAGGGGGTCTTCCAAGAGAGAGAGAGCTTTTGTGAGGGGAACTTCTAGTGAGAGAGAATTGGGTGTACAAGGTTGAGGGTGAGGTCTCCTCTTATAAAATTTTTTTTTCATAGTGAAATTTGCATGCCCCGTGGAGGCGAGCCCTTTTGTGGCTGATCCACGTATTTTTGATTATTTTTCTTTTATTTTGTTTCTTCTTTCTTCCTCTGCATCACGTGGTACTGAAAGGATCTTGAGAGGTGGTGTCCTGGCCAGACATCCACCCAACAAGTGGTATCAGAGCAAGGCAGTACAAGGACGCAGATTGCAGTGGTGGTGAGCAAGACTGGAGATGGAGAAGACAGGAACAATAAAGATGGAGATCAATAAGTTTGATGGTAAGAGCAATTTCTCCTTGTGGCAGGCAAGGGTGAAGGACGTGCTCATCCAACAGGGGTTGATCGATGCTCTCTTGTGCGATGAGAAGCCGACCACCATGGAGGTGCGGGATTGAAAATGGCTACAGATGCAGGCGGTGAGTACCATCCGCATGTACCTGGCGGATGAGGTGGTGATCCATGTGCTGAGCGAGACTTCCCGACGGTGCTGTGGTCGAAGCTCAGGAGTTGTACATGGCGAAGTCTCTCACCAACACACTTTTCCTCTGGAGGCAGTTTTACCAACTACGGATGACTGAGGGACAGAGCGTGCAGGAGCATTTGAGCCACTTCCAGAAGATCCTCACCGACCTCCTCAGCGTTGGCGAGAACGTTGAGGAGAAGACCAGGGCGCTGGTTTTGCTGGCATTGCTTTCCCCTTCGTACGAGTCCTTGGTGACTGCTCTTCTAGTGGGAAGAGCACTATCAAGATGGACGAGGTCACCGCGGCGATACTCCAGAACGAGGTTCTCAGGAGGGAGAACCCAGCTTCGAGCTCAGGTGGCGATAGCTCAGCTTTGGTGGCTTCTGGAGGAGCAGGAGGCGGTAGACGGAGCGACAGGAGATCGCAACGAGGGCGGTCCAAGTCCAGGAGGGACTTGAGCAAAATCAGGTGTTACCGGTGTGAGGAGTTGGGGCATCTAGCCAGAGATTGCCCTCAACTCAAAAATCGGACGGTGGCTGCTGTAGCGACGCCGGCAGTGATTCAGATGGAGATGTCCTGGAGATATCTGACGAGGTATCTACTTCTTCCAGCAGTGGATATTAGATTCTGCATGCCTCTATCATGTGTGTTGCAGAGAGAAGCAGTTTGACTCCCTGGAGAACAGTGAGGGCACTGTATATCTGCGGATGGATCGAGCTGTGCGATCAAAGGCATTGGGACGGTCAGCTGGAGGACACATGACGGTGCAGTGAGGAGATTGGGGGAGGTCCGATACATACCCGATTTTAGGCAAATCTTATCTCACTTAGCAGACTGGATTCGAGAGGCTACAGGATGGTAGCTGGTGGAGGAATCTTGAGGGTGCTATGCGGCGATAGGATTGTGCTGGAGGGGAAGAAGGGGAGCAGAGGACATTATTACCTGCGGGGAGCCCAGTGCGAGGTGGAGCTTCAGGAGCCAGTGGAGCCCAGAGCGAGGTGGAGCTCCAGGAGGCGGATCGGGCACAAGACAGGAGACTCGGGAGGATGAGAGGTGACGTCGCAAGGTGAGATTCCTATTGCCGCAGGACAATCCCCGAGCAGGTCTCAGGTCAGGAGGAGCACAGTATACGACGAGATGGGATCGAGCAGCCTGGCTCGACTCCCATGTTTGCCTATCCATGATCAGCAGGCGATTGCCCCAGGGCATGGGGGCGAGGAGATCCAGAAGCTCTCGAGTCTGGAGGAGGCCGAATATCGAGTCGAGATAGAGATTGTTAGGATTTGACATCTCAAGATTCAGCCCATATTGAGCCCACAGCGAGGTTCGCAGTGAAAAATGGAGTCCAACGAGACCAAGATCACCTGAAACAGATCTCGGATGGAGGAGATACGAGCTTTTGAAGTCAGCACGAGATTCGAGGTGGTGGAGGACCACCGGCGACCGGCGGCGGGCGGCAACGGCCCGGCCGCAGGCGGCGGCGCTGGGATGCGCGACCCAGGCCCGCGCGGGATGCTCGACCCACGCGGGCGGGGCCCAGGCGGGCGAGCGGCCCAGCCGGGCGCGGGCCCAGGCGCGCCAGGCCCGCACGTGGGAGCGGGCCGGCCCAGGCCCAGCGGCCTGTTGGCCCTTTGCCCCGGATCCGCCACCGTGGACCGGGCGGTCCACGGCTGGGTTTGTGGACCGCGCGGGCATTTCCCACGCATTTCGCACGGTCCACGCACTATTCTGTGGACCGGTCGCGAATGGAGGGCGTGGGTTGATCTGTTTTTTGATCCGACAGTTCAGAACCTGATTTGGGTTGATTAAGGACTCTTAAACCTAATCTAATTAGGTTTTAACCCTTTAAAAGGGCCTGTGGACGAACAGTAAAGAGGGTGGTTCGTTTTTCTACTGAGGCCGCACGGAACCCGAGAAGAGGAAGAAGAGAGAGGCGGAAGCGCTGAGAGAGAAGGAGCAGGAGGCTCCTGGACAGCGGTCGCCAAGTACTTCAGGGGTTCAGGGGGTCTTCCAAGAGAGAGAGAGCTTTTGTGAGGGGAACTTCTAGTGAGAGAGAATTGGGTGTACAAGGGTTGAGGGTGAGGTCTCCTCTTGTAAAATTTCTTTTTCATAGTGAAGTTTGCATGCCCCGTGGAGGCGAGCCCTTTTGTGGCTGATCCATGTATTTTTGATTATTTTTCTTTTGTTTTGTTTCTTCTTTCTTCCTGCTGCATCGCGTGGTACTGAAAGGATCTTGGGAGGTGGTGTCCTTGCCAGACATCCACCCAACATAAGGTGGGAGTAGAAGTGACAAAGCCCCTCTGAGGCTCGCCTAGAGATGAAAAGGAGAGAGGTTTTTTGGGAGGGTGAGAATGTATGGGAGAGAGAAAGCGCATGACAGGGAGATATCTATGGGAGAAAAATGCAAGAGCGAGAAAGAGATTGGGGAAACAGAAGAAGATAGAGAACAAGAGGCCGCAGGTTGGGTCATACGTGATAAGGTGCAATCACCCCATTCGGCCCTCTATTTTTTCCCCCCTTAGCATGGCCTTGCGTGATAAGAATGCATGTCCACTCCCCCACGCCCACCACCACACACACCCCACCACCCCCTTCCTGCTGTTGTCCACATACCACCTAACAGGCGTTACCACCTTGGGATAAAGGCCTGGGCCCAAGTTCACTGGGTTCGGGCACGAGTATCACATCCTCCCCCTCCCCTTAATTAAATTTTATCCTCCAAATTTAGCATAACTTAATTATCAATGAATGCACACACATGCTAACACAACTATAAGTCATCTATCCAAATATCACATTCATCATTGATACTGCTTCAGGCAAACTTTAAAATAACTTAACCCATCATACTTCCATTACACACTCCAGTCTAACTCACAAAATTTCTTCAAGTTCTCTAAATAGTTTTTGACCACATATTATTCTACACTAAAACTAAGAAGATCCACAATTTCAACTTTATAATAGAACCCAAACAAAACTTTGAGTCTTTCTTCCTAACTTACCTCGAACATACCCCATCATAATTAACCTTTAAGTTTGTTATCATATTCAAAACTATTTCATAACTAAGTGCTATATTATAAACTAAGTTATTCGTAATTTTTGGCATTGGACGCATGTGTATCTTGCGAAATTAGTCATAGACACAGTACTAAGTGTGTGGTCTGCCCTCCTTCTGTTGCTTGTGAGAAATGTTTGAGCTACGTGAGTCTGTGCAGTAGGAATTTGAGCAGCCGAAGGTTGATATGATCGAGTCCTAAAACATTGTGGTCTCTAAATTGATTAAGACCCTAAAATATTCTATGGGCACTTGGCTATCTTATGGCCCTGTTAGCCACACTTGAAATAAGTTCCATTTGTTCTCCTGCATTTCTTGGTATTATAGATACTATCACACACAGCACACTTAAGCCTGTCTTGTTGGTTAACATTATCATAAAATCCTTGTTTCTCCCGATGGAAATCAGTTGAATATTCAGAACCTTCAGTTGCTCGAAATTTTATAGATCCCCTAAAATTCAATTTATTCTATCCAGCACAAGCCTCAAAATCTCTATCTCTTTTCTTTGGCTTTTCTTCTTCTATATTTTGGGTTTTCTTCCGGATAATTTCAATGCTCTTAGCCTTGTCTACTAGATCATCATAATTTGTTGAGTGCACTGTAGCAAGACCCCTTTGAATATATGGTATCAATCCCTCCTCAAACCTTCTCATCTTGGACTCATCATCCGCAACAAGGGTGAGAGCGAATCGGGATAGTTTGTCAAATTCTATCTCATATTTGTCGACAGCCATTCCTCCTTATGATAAATTAAGGAATTCTCTTTTCAATTCTCTTAGCCGGCTGGCAGAAAAATATTTGGAATAGAAGATGGTGCCAAACCTCTATCATGTAACTGACCCATAGTCGGAAGTTAGAGTGCACTCCACAGATTTCCGCCAATGATGAGCTCTATCCTGAAGCATATAAGTAGCAAATTTGATCTTTCCTCATCGGTACATTCCATAGCTCTAAAGGCTTTTTCCATCTCATCTATCCAAGTCTAGCCTCCTGAGGATTAGTAATGCCCTTAAAGGCTAGAGGGATAATTTTTCTAGACTCTATTATACTCTTTCTATGATCGGATAGGTCAGGATTCTGTAATAGTGGGTGTAAAGACTACTGAGGTAACTCTCTTTATTGATGCACTAACCCCACAACCTCTTGAATTAATTCAAGCATTCGATCCAAATTTTCAGCTATATTTCTTGGTGGAATTACTGATTGGTACCAGATTGGTTGATTTGTAATCAGCTGATCAACTATCGCTTCTTGTTGAACATCAAGATTCATATTCTGATTTAAATGCTCTTGATCTTGTGGGTTTTTGGCCATCGATTCAGGAAGAACTTCATCCTGAGAACCTCTTATTAAATCACTTATTCTTCGGCTGTGACCACAGTGGAGCACATTCTTGATTTCAATAAAAATAAAATAAGCATCATAATAATATTTGAGACAAAATAATTAACATAAATTTATTAACAGGAAAGCATGCATAAACAGAGACATCTCATTACCTAATTTCCATCCAAGACTCTATCTTTCCAATGAACACTAAGGATCCTTGAATCTAGGCTCTTATGTCATTATTTCTCTCATAATTAATCATAAATCCTAGTGATCTTAAGCTTAGACTTTGATACCATTAAATCTGTCACACCTCGAGTGTAACGGACGATGCATGCCTGCAAGACGGATCCCACAGACATGCAAGGCTAGCTACCTAAAAAAATAATCTAACTATTTCATAATAATTTTAAATCAATCAAAAAATAACCTTAATCCTTGCAAATTAAGATCTCTTGAATGTTCTTGACAAACTAGCGCACTCTCCCAAATCCATAATCTGAAAAATAGAGAAAGAACACTTTTTCATGTTTAAACTTATTCCAACCCATTTAGCCAAAATTGAACACCTGATAAAATGATCAATAGAACCAAATTTCTCAAATTGGTTTCTGGCTGTTTTTGTAGATGATCAATTCAATTTTGATTTCAATTTTAAGAAATTGATTTAAATCAATTTAATTTAATTGTACCTCAAAATTGACCTAACCCGCTTCTTGCATATCCCTACCATCTCAGATGCATATGCACGTCAACTTTCAAAGCTAAAATTCATTACGACTTCGAGAGAGCTTATGTGTGTGTGGATTAAGAATTATAGTGAATCCAAGTACCTTGCAAATAGATCTTATGATCTTATATTTGGTGCAATGGTGACACAATTGTTCGAATTTCTCACATCAACCTTACTGTTGTGGTCACTTAGTTACATACATAATTTCCAAGCTTTCTCATGATATGGTTCATGAAACCATGATGAGTAAGCGTAAAATGCATGCTTCACATGAATTTGGATAATATTGGTATCAGGCATGCATTTCATATATGTCACGTGAGGCTGAGTCCTACAAGACGTGTGTCTCTCGTGGTGCTACGGCCCCTTATATATCATTCTCGTGAGGAATAGAAGTTTCTTGATAAGTTAATGTTGGATTTGTGTAATCCAAATAATTTTGTGCTGGATATATATTAAATAGAAAATTTTTTGTGGTGTTGCTTATTAAATAGAAAAACTTTTGGTGTTTTTTTGTTGGATTCATGTGATTCAAGTAGCTCGGGAGGAGGACAAGTTCTATAGGATATGCATCCATTTTTCGCTTACCTAGCTCAAGCATGCAACTTGAAATTTTCATTTCTCTTGCTCTTGCATGTGTAAAAATTATAGATATGGCCAAATATAAACTGAGGCTCAAACAAGTGTTTAAAGTTTTAGAAGTTGATGAAATAACTGAAACGATTGAGGAGTCGATCATCCACGATATATATTATTGTTTATTTGAACAGATATATAGGTATTGTTTGCTTATTCAAATAGCACAGTATAAATAATTCAGTCCAACTTTTACATCAAGAAATTTGTATGCAGTTTCTAGTTGTTGTTGTCCATCCAGAATTGGGCTTGGAGCCAATCTACAGTCTTCTTGTCCAATTGGAAGGCCTTGGCAAGAACATAATCGGAGATTGGTGGCTTCGCTCCAAAGACTGCATTGGCTATGGTGATGACGCCAGGGTTCTGGCTGCTGAGACCGGCAATAGCAACAGCATTTGTCTTCCCATAGTTGAATTGAAAATGGATGAGACCTTGAGGAAATACGAACACATCACCCTTGTTAAGGACCTTAGTGAAAAGCTGGTTGGGGTTAGATGTGACAAAGCCGACGTAGAGCATGCCTTCTAACACTATAAGGATCTCAGTTCCCCTTGGGTGGATGTGAGGAGGGTTGAGACCATAGGGTGCAAAGTCTAGGCGAGCTAGCGAGATACCAAGGGTGTTGAGCCCAGGAATTTGGTTCACATTGACTTGAGTCACATTAGAACCTAATTTGTTTCCCGTGTCACCGGGCTTGTCAAGGCCAGAGAAGAAGAAATCTTCGGGTTTGGCCATCTTCGGATCCTTGCAGACAAACCCATTCACGAACACTGCATCAACAATTGCAAGAAGGGTAAGTATAAATGAAGAAATGATAAAAACTACACAGCATGCTGGCTAATTGCATGTGCAGTAACTAATTATAAGATAGCTGTTGAAGAGGAGTACCATCTGATTTACGATCAGCAACACAGAAGTCTTGGAGTTGACTAGGATCAGAAGCAATGGCGTGAGATGAAGCCAGAGCAAGGAGGGCAAGGAAGAGAAAATGGGCAGCCATCTGCTCTCCCTTAATTTCTAGCTAGCAGAAGAATAGCCAAGGATATGGAGCAAGGTACGTAGTGTGGCCAAATAGCTTGGAGGAATTGGATATATATAGAGGGAGATGTACGTGCCTGTTCAGAGGCTTGAATTAGTCATGCAATTACTTTTTCACTAAAAGAGAGAGTATTCCCATGTTAGGTGACGGTTTTCTAATGTTTCCCATGTGTTTGTTCTTGTCCAACTTTCATTTAGACAAAGTCGTAGCGTCTAGGCGATAATATGTGTGGATGGAAGACTGTGACAAAGTAGTTTAGAGACAAGAAAACACGATATTGTTATATCAATCCGTCCACCCATTGGTTAAGGTTTGTCTCGTTCTCTTACAATATTTTCTTATATCAATCAATGGGGATCTTGGTGCAACCAATACCAAGCCGTTAGAGAACTGCAGTCCATGGGCAGGTATGTATATTATATTCAACTAAGATTTTGATATGGTCGCAATAAGCAATCATCAACCGACCTATTAGCTCACGCTGCTGTGATTTGCCAGGGAGAATGACGTGCTAGCACTTATGGTTTCCAAGGTAGCAGTTGAAGCCACCAAACTGGCTGAAATAGCCCATGTGATGGCAGGCTTTTGACTGATAGCTTTTTCTAGGGTGTCCTAATTGAACCCTAACATTTTTTAATTATGATGGGGATCTTCTGTTGGTTAAAGCCACTCTTTTTTTTTTTTTTTCTTTGTTGGTTTTTGGATGATTGACAAAAGCTATTCACGTATTATGAGAATTAGTAGTAGTGGGGGTAGTGCCTTACTCCTATCACTTTCACTTCAGGACAAAAAAAAAAAGAGATGAGAACTAGTTGGCTTCCACAAGATTGGAGGAATGCAAATTGTTTGTCTTATTTTTGGAAGGGTACTTTGAAAGCCAAGTATTTTTTTTTTATGAATTCTCCTCTATTAATTAGGCGATGTCAGGAACGTCGGATTCTGTAAAGATGGATGGCTGGGTGATGTCCGTCCTTGTTATCTATTTCCTTGATTGTTCCATAAAGTTAGGGGATCAGAATGTTTCAATGCATTTGGTTTTTTTCTCTTCTAATGTTTTGATCAGTTCGAATTTGGTATGTTTAAGGCATTTGGATCTGAGGAATTTATGTTTTATTGCATATTCTTATTTTCAGATTATATTATTATATCGGTGTGATATGAAAATTCTTACTGGGCTGTAAAGCTCACACTCTTTTATCTTTTTTTTTCTTCTCAGAGTTACAGGATGTTTATGATTGGCTATGGCTTGGATTTACGGATGAGCAGATGGATAGATAGAGTGTCATAGTACCTGATCAGAGGATTGAAGAAATTTAATTTGTAATTATGTAAATTTTACTAGTTATTGTTGAAATTAAATATTATGGATGTTGAGATTGTAATGAAATATTTTTGGCCTTGCATATTCTTTAGGGCTTACTCTAAGGAGTGTGCGGCCATCACGTATCCGATCCGGGTATTGAGTTCGAGGCGTGATAGTTTTTCTGTAATTTTATAATCTTAATGAAATGTTAATGGAAGTATTCTTCCATCTTTATTCTCAGAAAAATCATAAACAGTACTTTCTCTTCTTGGTTAAAGCATGTGCACACCCAATTTTTGTGATGGTTTAGGTGACAGTATTGTGAGCTTCTCTTATGAGCTCTCAAGTTGATATCCATCTCTTCCGAGCTCTCAAGTGGAGATTCATTCGTGCATGTGCGCTGACAAAATAGACCAAGTTCAAAACCACTTGCAAGCTAGACTAAGGTCTACCCAAAGTCAGTGCCATGCTCCTGCTCAAATCAACAGGCAATAAAGCGAGCTTTGTAACAAGTTATGAAAATCTTGTTAGTGGGAAGAGGAACAACATTCCCAAGTGCCTCTATGCTTAAAAGCATCAAGCATTTCAGACTTTCGTGCATGCCACTCCGAGATATCAACCACCTCTTTAAATGTCCTAGACTCCTGGTAAAAGTGAATAGTAGCAAACTATGGATTCTTCATCAAATGCCGACGCTAGATCTCTCATGACCTCACCTGCATTTTCTTTAAAATTTATTTCTCAGCATGCCAAGCAAGTCCATCAACAGCTCCACAGAATTGATGCTTCACCCTCTAGTCATGCATCTTAACACTCTATAGTTCTAAAGGTATATATTTCACTTGGATCTTGGACTCTAATGCATCCTTTCATTTGATGCCGCATCCTTCTTTTCTTGGTTCCGATTCACCTCTTCCTATATAGCCTCATACTGTCATGCCCCAAACTCAGCATCCAGATGAGGCACATGATGGCCGCACACTCCTTAGGATGAGGTTCTAAAGAATATGCAAGACCTACCTTTACATTCAAAAATATTATATCAAATCATACTTAGGCAGTAGTAGTAAACATAAATTCCTAATTTTATTGATTCAAATAAAATATAGTTCATCAATGTCTCATCATAATTAATATCAATATTTATTTAAAAATAAACTATGCATATATCTTTTAAGATCCTATGCTCTTGATTGCTCAGTCATAACCCCATATAATCTTCTAGATCTAAAATAAAAAAAAATAGAAAAGAGGGAGTGAGATTTATAGGCTCAGTAAGTTACTAATATCTTTGAGAGATTAACTATACGTAATTTTTAAAATATAATAATTTAACAATAATAAGTAACAATATAATTTTTTTTCAAAGCATGCCATGCATGTCAGTAAAATCCAAAAATCCTCTCTTAATCTATGGTGACTATAGCCATAATTAGCTCTTGATAAGGCCTAAAAGAGACTAGCCTCAAAAAATAAATATGCGACATATCAATGTGTGCCAGCAACTAGCCCCTACTAGCTATACTCTGATCCACATGATCATGATTAGTTCCATGACAGGATAAAGAAACTAGTTCTGAAATATAGACATAAGATATATTAACATGTGTCAGTAATTAGCTTCGACTGGCTAGGTTCGAAGAACAAGCTCTATCAGTGATTAATCCCGGCTGGTTAGGTCCGAAAGAAACTAGTTTTTGATATGTGATTAATGATCAGTCTCGTTGGCTAAATCTAAATCATAATCAATCAGAGAGTTTTTTTCATAATTTCATCATAACCAAATAATCAAATTTATTTCACAATAATATCAAATCAAGTTTTTCACATCTCATTTTCAGAAACAAAAAGATAATTTTTATTCAAACTTCATGCAAAGATAAAAATGAATAATCTTGTTTCTACAAATGATGCAATATTAAAACAAAGAAATCATCTTCTTTCAAATTTGTAATCATGCTAAAATGACACCATGCTTGATCTAATATTTTCAATTACTTTTTATGCATAAATGCATAGTTTCAAACTTTTATAATTTTTAAATATTTTAATAATTTTTATATATAAAATCTAATTTTTAAATATATAAATATGTATGAAAAAATTTGAAGATGAAAGAAAACTTCCTGTCAGTCGAATCCAAAAATCTCAATCTTTAAAACAAGGCTTGATCCTTAGATTCTGCTCCTTTCGATGTAGATCAAAATCTTTGATTAGATCTATTTAATTGATCAATTAAAAATTAGACTAATTAGACTCACCTGATCAATTAGTAAAGCTGTAAAGGAAAGAGCAATCAAGATCCAATCTATTTGATCAAACTCAACCAATATGGATGGAGAGATACTTAATCTAGATCCGTTGGACTTTTGGACTGGATTTGCTTGATTTAGGTCCAAATTAGGGGTCTAGATCTAGGCGGTCTAAGTTGGTCATTAAAAGATCAATTTAGATCTAATCAAATCAGGTCTTGGCTAAGTTTCCTCTCTCTCTCTCCCCCTCTTTCTCTCTCTCTTCCTCTCTCGCTTTCTCTCCCTCTCTTTCTTTTTCTTTCTTATTTTTCTTTCTTATTTTTCTTTCTTTATTTCTATCTCTCTTTCTTTCTTTCTTAGCTGAGCCCAAGATCTCTTGAGGGCTTCCTAAGGGACAATAAGAGGGTGGGGGTCAGCTGTGATGTAGCCAGAGTGACCAGCGGTGGTGGCATGACGACGTCTAGAGGCAGTGGTCTGGCTGATGGCGATAGGAGATCTGAAAGAAAAAAAGAAAAGGGTTACTCCCTATTGTGCCAAGGTGATGATACTGAGGGCCGAAAAGAAAAGGGAGAAAAATAGGCTTATCGGAGATGGTGGTAGCAGCGTGGTTTGGTCGGCGGGATAGAATTTGGTGGATCTCACACTCGAAGACTCTCCTAAATAGAGCTACGATGGTTTGAAGAGGAAGGGCCAGATTTTAGGGAGGAGATGATGTTCGAGAAGGCGGCACAGTGGCCATCAGAGACGAGGAAGAAGGAAGAGGTAGGTGGTGGAGGATTCAATGATGGGTTCGATCAAGAGGTGATGGGTTTAAATAGAAAAGAATGGGAAGGGAGTAGATTCAATTTGTCCATGGATAAAGCCGGCTTTTAGTATCGGTGTAATCAATCCAACAACCCACCCCCTTCGGTGTATGGTTCTATCAGGTCACTCCTTGTTGCCTTATCTTCTTCGATGGTTGAAGATCAAGCAGTGGATTAGGTTCCCCTATTCTAATTATCTTTTTTTTTTTAAAGATTGCGGTGAAGTCGGCAAGCCTTGCCGACTTCACACTGAATCGGGTCCAATTGGATCAGTGCTCACGCATACTATTACAGATGACGGTACCCATTTATGCACATCTCAATAGGGTGATCTTAAGACCACCAAATTTACTGCTTATTCCATCTGCTGTATTCCTCAATTATTTATTAATCTACTACCTATTGCTCAACTCACTGATCATGGTTGCTTTGTCTCTTTTGATACATATCCTATTGCTTTGTGCAGGACCAGCAAATCGATCATTTGGTTGGTGCTGGTCATTGCCATAATGGAGTATCTGATGGACTACTTGCATGTCGCTTGTTCTTTCGCCTTTGCCTTTGGTCCGTCCCCTTCTACTTTTGATATCTGGCATTGTCATCTAGGTTATTTTTATGGTTATCATTCTACTACTTTAGTTCGTAATGATGTCTTAGGCTCTATTTGTAGTTTAGATATGCTGCCTTATGAAGGCTGTGTTCTTAGAAAACAAGTGAGACTTCATTTTGCTTGAGTAAGTCCATAGTTATTTCATCCTTTGATTTATTTCACTTAGATATGTGGGTTCCTTCTCCTTCTATTTCTGAAGATAGAAACCGTTATTATGTTACATTCATTGATGATTATTCTTGCTTTACATGGGTTTATTATATGTAGTCTCACTCTCTACTATGCTAAATTTATAAAAAGTTTGCCACATAGGCTAATGTCTTTCACATGGCCATAGGTGAACAGTGGAAAATGAATATGTGAAACTCAAATCCAAAAAACTAGAGAGCCGAAGATAGAGTGTGCAGCCATCAAAGTTTGATAATGTCAAAATCTCGAAGCAGTAGTATAAGTGCAGCCATCAAAGTATGATGTTGTCAAAATCTCAAAGCAGTAGTATGAGACTTAGTCTTGAAGCTCATTTCAGAGATGGGAGGGAAGCTTGTTTTGGAGATGCATGAATGATCGATGAATATGCTCTGATACTGTGTTGTAGGATTAAGCCAAGAGAATGGTTGGCGAAGAACTCTCATTCTATCTTGGAATTGTATCAAGAGAGAACCACATATACATGGGGATCACAATAATCATGATGTAAGCTTAGCACCAAGGTTACGTGCATATAATATACACTATATACAATACGTAGTAGTCTAACATGTATGTACATATATATATAAAAATGGAAGGGTTGACAAGGATCCAGCGTATGGGTTTCTACTCAAATTCTGGAGTGGTTATGATTCAAGGATAGGGATCTAACATCAATGATCTGAACCACTGGATGTGACTTCGTATCTTTAAACTGCTTACAGATCAAAATCGTAGTATTTGGAGAGACTAGCCGCATCAAGTGGTTAAAAATACATATACCATTCTAATTATTTAAACTAATTTTTTGAGTGTAAACAATCTATATTGTAGAATTAATTATAGTGCATTGTCAGATACCAGGTGGTTAACTGAAAGCCCAACTGATCAAAGATTTTGATTAAAAACCTAAAGCTAAGCAGTGTCAAAATTGTCAATAATTTAAGAGAAATCACAGAAAACCTTAAACACAGATCGAGCAACTAAAATGAATGGACAAGCAGCGTTTACATATTGAGACGATATTTCTTAGACGATATTTCTTCAGCGTTTACATCTTCGTCCTCATGGCGTGACCACAAGGAGTGATCATGATTCCTAAAGAACTGAGTGCTTGCTTTGTTGGTATGTTTTGAGGTGAAGAAGTGCATGTTGAAGCTTTTGAAGTTGATGAGACAACTAAAACGAGCAGTCCCAGCCAATTACAACGAGAAGTCCATCCTGATCTCTATGCCAGAAGCAAGACAAATATTAACTGATAAAAGTATTTCTATTTACTAATAAAATATAGCAAACTTATTTTGGTTCAAACAAATATATGGAAACAAAAGGACAATGATTTCTTATCCAAACCAAACAATACAAAAAAATCAATCCTTAGCTCAAACAAATATGTGAAAACAAAAGGACAATGTTTGCCTATTCAAACCATACAATACAAAAAATGCCAATCCAAGTATCAGATATCAAGTAGTTCTCATGCAGTTGCCCAGTTGCTGGTGTCCATCTAGAATTGGGCCTGGAGCCAATCTACAGTCTTCTTATCCAACTGAAAGGCCTTGGCAAGAACATCATCAGAGATGGGTGGCTTCGCTCCAAAGACTGCATTGGGTACGAGGATCACACCGGGGTTCTGGCTGCTCAGACCAGAAAGGGCAACAGCATTGGTCTTCCCATAGTTGAATTGGAAGTGGATGAGACCTTGAGGAAATACGAACACATCACCCTTGTTAAGGACCTTAGTGAAGAGCTGGTTGTTGGGGTTGGATGTTACGAAGCCGACATAGAGTGTGCCTTCCAACACCGTAAGGATCTCAGTAGCCCGTGGATGGGTGTGAGGAGGATGACACCATTGGGTGCAAAGTCTAGACGAGCTAGTGAGATGCCAAGGGTGTTGAGCCCGGGAATTTGGTTCACAGCGATTAGAGTCACATTAGACCCAGGTTTGTTTCCTGTGTCACCGGCCTTGTCAAGTCCAGAGAAGAAGAAATCTTCGGCTTTGGCCTGCTTCGGGTCCTTACAGACAAACCCATTTACAAACACTGCAACAATTATAAAAACGATTAGTACTTGGAGAATGCATAAAACCATACGTTATGCATGCATAATTACAAATGTCACAACTCATAAAATTAATGGTTGATGAGCAGGAGTACCATCTGAGTTAAGATCAGCGACGCAGAAGTCTTGGAGTTGGCTAGGATCAGAAGCAATGGCATGAGATGAAGCCAGAGTAAGGAGAGCAAGGAAGAGGAAATGGGCAGCCATCTATTATCTCTTTCTAGCTAGCAGGAGAATAGCCAAGGGATATGGAACAAGGTGTCATGGGAGGAGTTGATATATATAGGGGGAGATTGGGAATAGGCCTTTTGCAAGGCTTGATTTAGTCATGCGACTTTATAAAAAGAAGAAAATCAAACCATGCTGTGTAAATTGCGTGCCATGGTTTCCTATTGACCAGGTAAAAGTTTGAAGAAGTCTCGCTGATGACAGTGGGTAGAAAATTATGACGGAGTGGTCCACACAAGGGAGAAGGAAAGGTTGCAGCGTCGAGTTAACCATCCACACATGGATCCTGGTTTCTTTTATTCTATATTATTATGTATAATTTCTGATCCCGTCTTCTTTCAACAAAGATACTTTGGAGTTGTTGGAGAATACATTGACGAGACCTTTTGTGCCATACAACCGCATTTTTTCCAAAGCAATAATGATGTGACGACACCTCATCTTTTTTTTTTGTGGTATCCGACACCTCATCTTTTTGATTTTCTCAACGACACCTTGCTTTTTACATGAAAAATTTTGAGCGTTCGTTTAATTCAAAAACACAACGGCGAGTTAACTAGAGTGCAATCCATGTTACAGCAATACAAAAAAAAAAAAAAAAAAAAAAAAAAAAACAAAAACAAAAATAAAAATAAAAATAAAAATAAAAAATGAAAAACTAGAGTGCAATCCAACCGAATCAAATTGAGTAGTTGAAAATTTAGGCTCGACTTAATTTAAATATTCGGACTTTAAACTCATTCAAGATCCATCGGGTGTTAATATTCCAAACTTCGACTTTATAAAAATAGATAAAATTAGAAATCGATTTCGACTCGACTCGACTCGATTCGACTCGAATATCAACCAAGTTATATTCAAACTTGAAATCAAATTTTAACCTATTAATAATATATTAGGATTTGATGCTTCAAGATTCGGTCCACATTGAGCCCACAGCGAGGTCCGCGACAAAAAACGGAGTCCAACGAGACTAAGATCATCCCAAATAAGTCTGGATGATCGAAGCTGGCACAAAGTTCGAAGCAGTGGAGGATTAGCAACAGCCGGTGGCGGGCCAGCGGAGCGACGGTGGCACGGCGTGTGCGGCAGCGTGCGGCCTGGGCGTGCAGAGCCCGACCCAATGCGCGGGGCGGGGCCCTAGCCCAAGCGCACGAGCATGCGGGCACGGCCCAGGCCCACGGGAGCGTGCAGGTTCAGGGCCCAGGATTGCCCGATCCACGGTGGACCGAATAATGCACAGGAGAGCGAGTGGACTGCATGGGCATTTCTCATGCATTTCTCACAGTCCACAGACTATTCCGTGGATCAATGCGCGATCGGAGGGCGTGGGTTGCTTCTGATTTCAATCCAACGATCTGGAGAATTGTTTGAGTGCTCTAATGATTCCTAATCCTATTCTAATTGGCTTTTAAGCCTTTAAAAGGCTGATCAAGGAACAGAACGATGTAGTGGTGGCCTGGTGGTCGCGCACAGTTTCGTCAATTGCGAAAAACCTAAATCAGAGAGAAAGCAGACATCATATCGAGAGGAGTGAGGCTCCTTGACAGCAGACAGCGATCACTTCAGGGGTTCAGGGGGGTCTTGCTAGGGAGAGAACTTTTGTTAGAGAGAACTTTCTATGAGGGAGAAATTGGATGTACGAGAGTTGAGAGTGAAATCTCATCTTGTAATATTTCTTTTCTCATACTGAAGTTTGCATGTCCCGTGGAGGCGAGCTCTTTTTTGGCTGATCCACGTGTTTGGTTGTTTTCTATTTTATTTCTTCTTTCTTCTTGCTGCATCGCACGGTATCGGAAAGGTCCTGCGAGATGGTGTCCTGGCCAGACATCCACCTTACAAGTGGTATCAGAGCGAGGTGGTACAAGGACGCAGATTGCAGTGGTGGTGAGTAAGATTGAAGATGGAGAAGACAGGATCAATCAAGATGGAGATCAACAAGTTTGATGGAAAGAGCAATTTCTCCTTGTGGCAGGCAAGGGTGAAGGAGGTGCTCATCCAGTAAGAGCTGATTGATGCTCTCTTATGCGAGGAGAAGCCGACCACCATAGAGGTGCAGGATTGGAGACGGCTACAGATGTAGGCGGTGAGTACCATCTGCATGTACCTAGCAGATGAGGTGGTGATCCATGTGCTTAGCAAGACTTTTCCGACAGTACTGTGGTCGAAGCTCGAGGAGTTGTACATAGTAAAATCTCTCACCAATACTCTCTTTCTCTGGAGACAGTTCTACCAACTATGGATGACTGAGGGACAGAGCATACAGGAGCATCTAAGCCACTTTCAGAAGATCCTCACCGACCTCCTCAGCGTTGGCGAGAATGTTGAGGAGAAGACTAGGATCCTGATTTTGCTAGCATTGCTTCCTCCTTCGTATGAGTCCTTAGTGATTGCTCTTCTTGTGGGAAAGCACCATCAAGATGGACGAGGTTACTACAGCGATTCTCCAGAATGAGGTTCTCAGGAGGGAGAACCCAGCTTCGAGCTCAGGTGGCGGTAGCTCAGCTTTGGTGGTTTCTGGAAGAGTAGGAAGCGATAGACAGAGCGACAGGAGATCGCGACGAGGGCGGTCTAAGTCCAAGAGGGACTTGAGCAAAATCAGGTGTTATCAGTGTGATGAGTTGGGGCATCTAGCCAGAGATTGCTCTCAACTCAGAGATCGGACGATGGCTACTGTAGCAACGGTCAGTAGCGATTCAGAGGGAGATGTTCTGGAGATATTTGATGAGGTATCTACTTCTTCTCAGCAGTGATTTTAGATTTTGCATGCACCTATCATGTATATTGTAGAGAGGAACAGTTTGACTCCCTGGAGAGCAGTGAGGGCACTATTTATCTGCTGGATGGATCAAGCTGTGCGATTAGAGGCATTGGGATGGTTAGCTGGAGGACACATGATGGTGCAGTGAGAAGATTGGGAGAGATCCGATACATATTCGATTTCAGATGAATCTTATCTCACTGAGCAAATTGGATTCGAGAGGCTACAGCATAGTAGCTGTGGAGGAATCCTGAAGGTATTACGCGGCGATAGAATTATTCTGGAGGAGAAGAAGAGGAGGAGAGGACATTACTCCTGGCGGAGAGCCTAGTGCGAGGTGGAGCTTTAGGAGCCAGAAGGAGTTCAGAGCGAGGTGGAGCTCCAGGTGGAGGTGGATCGGGCACGAGACAGGAGACTTGAAGGATGAAAGACAATATCGCAAGGTGAGATTTCTATGGCCATAGGATGATGCTTGATCAGGTCTCAAGTCAGGAAGAGCACAGCATACAACGGAGATGGGATCGAGTGGTCTAGCTCGACTCCCATGTTTGCCCATCCATGATCAGCAGACGATTGCCCCAGGGTATGAGGGCGAGGAGATCCAGAAGCTCACAGAGTTAGGAGGAGGCCAAATATCAAATCAAGTGAAGATTGTTAGGATTTGATGCTTTAAGATTTGGTCCACATTGAGCCCACAGCAAGGTCCGCAATGAAAATGGAGTCCAACGAGATCAAGATTACCCCAAACAGAGTCCAGATGGTCAAGATATGACCGATCGAAGCTGGCATGAAGTCCGGAGCGATCGAGGATCGACGGCGGCCCGATGGAGCGGTAGTGGTGCGGCTGCATGCGGCGGTGCGCGGCCCAAGCATGGTAACGCATGGCCTGGGCATGCAAAGCCCGACCCAATGCATGGGCGCGGCCCAGGCCCACGTGCGCTCGCACGCGGGTTCAGGGCCTAGGATTACCTGGTCCATGGTGGATCGGACGGTGCACAGGAGAGCGCATGGACTGCAAGGGCATTTCCCATGCATTTCTTGCAGTCCACGGACTATTCCATAGATCGATGCATGATCAGAGGGCGTGGGTTGCCTCTGGTTTCGATCCAACGGTCTGGGGGAATTGTTTGAGTGCTCTAATGATTCCTAATCCTATTCTAATTGGCTTTTAAGCCTTTAAAAGGCTGATCAAGGAATAGAACGATGTGGTGGTGGCCTGCTGGTCGTGCGTGGCTTCATCAACTGTGGAAAATCTGAACCAGAGAGAAAGCAGACGCCGTACCGAGAGAAGGAGTGAGGCTCCTGGACAGCGGACAACAGTCACTTCAGGGGTTTAGAGGGTCTTTCTAGAAAGAGAGTTTTTGTAAGGAAGAACTTCTCATGAGAGAGAAATTGGATGTACGAGGGTTGAGGGTGAGATCTCCACTTGTAATATTTTTTTTCTCATAGTGAAGTTTGTATGCCCCGTGGAGGCGAGCCCTTTTTTGGCTGATCCATGTATTTGATTGTTTTCTGTTTTATTTCTTCTTTCTTTCTGCTGTATCGTGCGGTATCGAAAAGGTCCTGAGAGGTGATATCCTGACCAGACATCCATCCCACATAATATTATATATATTATAAATAAAAATAATATTATTAAAAATATATAAATTTGAATAGGTTTACGAGCTTTTGAGCCGAATATCCTATTATTTAATCTCAACTCATTTGCAATCTTAGTATTAAATAATGTTGTGAGAACACAATTTTGAGCCAGGCTAGACTGACCCAAAAAAGAAAAACTCACGTATGATGTGTACGTGAGGGAGGGAGTGGGGAGGAAGACTTCCATCACATGCTCATATCAAATGAAAACCCTAAAAAATCTCTATAAATCACCTTTTGACTCACCATCGAAAAATTCCTTCTAGAGTCAATGATTTCGAGCTTTTGACAGAGAATTCTTTTGGTGTTATTAGGAGATTTATTCTTCTCCTCCCTTTTCTGGTTTCTAGACCATCGTAACCAACCTCATTCCCATCAATGAGTCACGAAAGTAATGATGGAATAGGATATCCCTATTTTGGGTTCCTTCTTTTGTTTTGTCGTCCACCACCAACCATTGCTTGATGCTATGGCTTCTCCTACTCCCTTGAATTTTCTATGGTGGGTATGTTTATTTCCGTGTGAATTAGCTAGTCTCCTTTTAGAGCTAGGCAGTTGGAACTGATTTCTAGCACATACTATTTGATGACATATTTTATTTTCAAGAGTCAGTCTCTTTCGAGCTTTGTTATGGAGCTGATTATATAGTTGTAGTTGTAAAGACTATATATGAGTGGATGGATTATGTATATTTGATTGTATATACTTGATTAGATGAAATAAATATTTTAAATAAAAATTTCAATTTTTGATTAAATGCATCTAATACTTAGAAAATTATCTTGGTATACATATTTTTATATAAAATTTTATTCTATTTTGACAAGATATTTTATTGACAATTTGAAATTCTGTACCAAAAAAAAAGTATTTCTTATATATATATATATATTATATATATATATATATATATATATAGTTGTAAAGACTATATACTAGTGGATGGATTATGTATATTTGATTGTATATACTTGATTAGATGAAATAAATATTTTAAATGAAAATTTCAATTTTTGATTAAATGCATCTAATACTTAGAAAATTATCTTGGTATACATATTTTTATATAAAATTTTATTCTATTTTGACAAGATATTTTATTGACAATTTGAAATTTTGTATCAAAAAAAAAGTATTTCTTTTATATAATATATATATATATATATATATATATGTCACGACCCAAACCCAGCACCTGAGTTGGGCACGTGACACGGCCACACAAACCCTAGAGCAGCGCCCTGAGGATCATGTAAGGCCTAATAATTTAACACTTCAAAATTTTAAATAACCAAGTAAATACCAAATCAATCAACCGAGTCACAACTTCAAATCAAATGTAAACTTATTCAATACAATTATTCAAATGTTCATTGGTATCAGAGAATTTAAGCTAACTGAATTACTAAGGCTTCAGTTCTCATTTGCTCTCGCCCAAACCATCCAAACTAAGCATCCTGTGAGTCTGAAAAAAAAAATAAGAAGAAATATGAGCTTCTCCAGCTCAGTAAGAATCACTGCACATGTACATCAAGCCAGTAGATAAAAATAATATTTCTGAAATCAATACAATTTATGAAGACTCATATGTATATAATAACTGAAATATTATCATAAATATGCATTAATAATATGGATCATCATATATCATCAAGTGAAGTCTTCATTCATTGTTGAATTATATGTTGCATCTTTTCACATTTTTGGTTTGTCAATCTTTTATCCCTTTTTGGCTTTGGACTGACCCAGACCATACCTCAATCTCTTTCCAATCCAATTTTTTCTTTCATATAAGCCTTTCAAGGCTGTCCCAGGATGAGCTCCTGCCGGCTGTCCCACGTACGAAAGCCCGTGAGAGGCTGTCCCAGGCATAAGCTCCTGACGGGCTGTCCCAGGCATGAGCTCCTGGCCGGCTGATCCATATGTCGAGGCTAGTCCAAACCATATTCTTTTCATTTAATTCTTGATTTTATCAAATTATTTCAAATTACAGAATGATGAAATTGATAAATCATATCCATAAGACTCATACCATCAATCACAAAATCTTTTCATAATATACTCATATAAAAAAAAAATTCATATAAGCTATATATCAATGTCTCGAGCATAGAAAACTCATCGATTATAAATTCAATATTGCAAACTTAACATATAAGACAACAAATAAATAGCATATATATAGTGATGATCATGTACAGAATTCTTACCTCGATCAATGAGAAATCAAATTCACAGCCTTATAGTCTGAAAATCAAAACCCTACTCGATGTCCCCCTGGTCGTTGGACTGTTCTCCTATCAAACAAATTAATTTAAGCAAATTAATTTTTTAAAAAAAATTATATATTGAGGTTTATCGAAACTCTTACCTATGTCCCCCCTTTTTATTTATTTATTTATTTATTTATTATATATATATTTATATATATATAATTTAATTTTTATTGAGAGAAGAGAGAAGAGGCTTCTTCTTCTCTTCCCCATGATAAAAAAATAGGGGACCCGAGCTCTTCCGAGTGCCTCCCCCCTCATCCGGCCAGGTAGGCCATCTCCGGCCACCCTCCCCGGCAACCTCAACGACGGCGAGGCCACCGTCCCGGTGGCAGCCCCACCCCTCCTTGCTGCCGACGATGGAAGGAGAAAATCAATGCAAACAGGGGTGTCCCTGTTTGAGCCCGAACCGGCACCTCGCCGGCTTCCAAGCACACCGATAGCTGGAGAATCGATTCGAAAAGAAGGGAGAAGGAACATACCTTGTTCCGACAGCCAAAAATAGCTCCGGCTCCCTTCTCTTCCGATCAACGCTCACGGTGCTTCCTTTGAGAAAATCCCACAAATCCCTCAAATTTCTTCGAAATTTTTTTGTTGAAAGATCCTAAGGGAGGAAGGGGGGTCTTTATAGTGAAGGTTTCCTACCCTAGCCGAACTCTTCGAGTCCGATTTCATCGAAAACGGGAAGGAAGAAGACTCCGATTAGGAGTCTTCCTTCTTCTGTAATTTTTTTTTTTTTTGTTGGGCTGCCAAAGGTTTACAGGCCCAAGTAACTGGGCCGTTACAATCTCCCTCCTTAAAATAATTTCATCCTCAAAATTTACATACCTGAGTTTTCGAAGAGTTGTGGATACTTGATCTTCATTTCTGTCTCGAGTTCCATGTAGCCTCTCTCTCACTATGATTGCTCCATTGGATCTTCACATAAGGAATACTTCGATGCCGTAACACCTGATCCTTCTTGTCAACAATCCGTACTGGATATTCTTCATAAGTCAGATCCTTCTGAAGATGCAAGGGTTCATAACTCACCACATGACTTGGATCTGGAATATACTTTCTCAACATTGATACATGAAACACATTATGTACACCAGATAAAGCCGGCGGTAATGCTAACCGATATGCAACCTCTCCAACCCTGTCTAAAATTTCAAAAGGACCAATATACTTTGGATTCAACTTACCACGAACTCCAAATCTCATTACACCCTTAATAGGAGAAACTCTTAGAAAAACATGATCGCCTACTTGAAATTCCAGCTCCCTTCTTCTATTATCAGCGTAGCTCTTTTGCCTGCTCTGAGCTATACGAAGTCGTTCCTGGATCATGTGTACTTTTTTCACTGTCTGTTGCACTATTTCTGTCCCAACAGTTTTCTTTCTCCCACCTCATCCCAACAAATGGGCGATCTACACTTCCTTCCATATAATGCCTCGAAAGGAGCCATCTGAATGCTTGCTTGGTAACTATTATTATAAGCAAACTCAACCAATGATAAGTGATTATCCCATGCTCCACCTAAGTCCATAACACAAGCCCTTAACATATCCTCTAGGATCTGTATGGTTCGTTCTGATTGTCCGTCAGTTTGAGGATGAAAAGCTGTACTGAAATTTAACTTGGTACCAAGGGCTTTATGAAGACTCTTCCAAAACTGAGAAACAAATCTACTATCTCGATCTGACACAATAGTAACTGGTACTCCATGCAGTCGTACTATTTGCTCTATATACAAGCCTGCCAATCTTTCTAAGGAAAGATCAATCCGAAAGGGTAAAAATGTGCTGATTTTGTCAATCGGTCAATAATTACCCATACAACATTATTATTTCGAAGTGTTTTAGGTAACCCAGTCACAAAATCCATAGTAATATGCTTCCATTTCATTGAGGAATAAGAAGAGACTGTAATGGTCCTGCTGATCTTTGATGTTCGGCTTTTACTTGTTGACATACCAAACATTGGGCTACAAATTATGCGATATCCCTTTTCATACCAACCACCAAAAATTTCTTTTCAAATCTTGATACATTTTTGTGCTTCCAGGATGCATGGTGTAAGCCGAACAGTGAGCCTCCTCCAAGATCTCGTCCCTTAATCCTGGAATCTTGGGAACACATAGTCTGTTATCAAACCTCAATGACCCATCCTCATGTGTCCAAAATTTTATCTGTATACCGGATTCCACTGCTTCTATGACCTTTTGTAACTCTGAATCCTCCTTTTGAGCTGCCTTAATCTTTTCAATCAAAGTAGGCTGTAGTACAAGATTTGCAAGCTGAACTTGAGAATCATGTAGTCGTATTTCAATTCTTAATTTCTCCAAATCTAGCAATATAGGCTTTTGTGAGGTAATTAGAGCAGCCAATTCATCAGAAAATTTTCTACTTAGAGCATCAACTACAACATTCACCTTCCCGGAATGATAATTTATTGTCAAGTCATAGTCCTTCAATAGTTCCAACCACCTTTTTGTCTCAAATTTAACTCCTTCTGAGTAAAGATATATTTTAAACTTTTATGATCTGTGAAAATCTCGCAATGCTCTCCATATAAATAATGCCTCCATATTTTTAAAGCAAAAACCATAGCTACTAATTCTAAGTTATGAGTAGGATAATTTCACTCATATGACTTCAATTATGGAGAGGCATAAGCTATCACCTTTCCTTTTTGCATCAAAACACAACCGAGACCTTTACGAGAAGCATCACTATAGATAGTGAAACCTTCTGTCCCGGATGGAATGGTTAAGATTGGAGCAGTCACCAATCATCTTTTTAACTCTTGAAAGCTTTGCTCGCATTCATTTGTCCATTCAAACTTTACTTGTTTCTGTGTAAGACGAGATAGAGGCATGGCAATACAAGAGAAACCTTCCACATACCTTCGATAGTAGCCAGCCAACCCCAAAAAGCTACGTACCTCTGATACATTAGTAGGTCGGCTCCAATCAACTACTGCCTCCACTTTCCTTGGGTCTACTGAAATACCATCCTTGGAGATGACATGTCCGAGGAAAGTAACACTGTTCATCCAAAATTTACATTTTTGTAGCTTTGCATACAGCTTCTTTTTTCTCAGAGTTTGTCATACAATCCTCAATTGTTCTTCATGCTTGAGTGAGCTTTATGAGTAAATCAAAATATTATCAATAAATACAACTACAAATCGATCCAAGTATGATGCAAACACTCGATTCATAAGATCCATAAAGGCTGCCGGTGCATTGGTCAAACCAAATGGCATGACTAAAAACTTATAATGCCCATATCTAGTCCGAAAGGCTGTTTTTGATATATCTCCAGCTGTATCTTCAACTGATGGTAGCCAGAATGAAGATCAATTTTTGAGAAGACCTGTGCCCCTTGCAACTGATCAAACAAATCATCGATTCGTGGTAAAGGATATTTGTTTCGCACTGTTACCTTGTTTAATTCTCGATAGCCTATGCAAAGTCGAAGGCTACCATCTTTCTTCTTCACAAAAAGTACTGGAGCTCCCCAAGGTGATACACTAGGTCTAATAAATCTTTGTCCAACAGCTCTTGTAATTGCTTTTGTAATTCCTTCAATTCTGCTGGAGCCATTCGATAAGGGGCTTTAGAAACTAAACTCATACCAGGGATCAAGTCAACAGAAAACTCAATCTCTCAATCAAGAGGTAGTCCAGGCAGGTCATCTGAAAAAACATCAGCAAATTCCTTCATGATAGGAATATCCTGTAACTTGAGCTTATTATCTTGAGTGTCTAATACAGTGGCTAGAAGTCCTTCACATCCTTTTCTAAGAAATTTCTGGGCATGGATAGCTGAGATGAACTTCTGGTGAAAGAAGGATTTAGTATTCATGAAACTAAACTCTGACTGATCTAAATTTGAAATCTTATTATCTTTTTGAAGCAATCAACTATAGCATGATATGCTGCTAACCAATCCATCCTCAGGATTAGGTCAAAGTCCTTCATCTCTAAGACTAATAAGTCTGCTTTCATCTTCCTATCTTCAATACTCAATATACAATCTTTGCAAATTGAATTAACCAAGATCACCTCTCCACTTGGTGTGCAGACACAAAGATCATTTTCTAAAGGTGTAGGAGATATCTCATCGGTCTTCTTAATAAAACTAGTTGCTATAAAAGAGTGGGTAGCTCCAGGGTCGAATAAAGCATAGACATCGTTGGATGCTATTTTAATCATACCTGTCAGATATTTACATAATATTCATTTATCATTCAGGGCTATATGTCCATATATATCTAAGCATATAATATTTCATGACATATATATAAAAGAACTTTTAGGAGATCGGTTCAATACCTGTCACCACTGAGTTAGAAGCATTAGCATCTTGTTGTGTAAGTGCATAGACTCGTCCTTGGGTCTTTGATTTTTGTTGTCCCGCATCTTGTCTTTGTACATCTTGGGATGCCCGATTTGCGGGGGTATTCTGATAATTTTGAGGCATCTGCTGTCTCTGTGATTCTCCTCCACTGTGGCATACAACTGCTTTGTGGCCATCTCGTCCACATTTGTAACATTGTCCCCCAGGCCATGTGCGATCTCGTTTAAGATGGGATCCTCCACATCTATAACATATAATGCTCCCCTGAGATTGAACTTTACTTTCAATGGCAGTCTGGCTTGGTTTTGGGGTTTTTGGTTTGAAGGCTTTGATACTTTGACCTTGAGAATCAATTGCTCGACCTCTTTTTTTCATACTTTTCTCTCTTGCTGCTTGAGCATCATTGAGTTCTTTTTCTATTATTAAGCATTTATTTACAACTTCTTTATAAGTGGGCAGCTCAAAAACAGTCACTAGTTGTTGGATTCTCTCTCTTAATCTATTTTCAAATTTTCTGGCTCGAACATTTTCCTCAGCTATCAATGCAGGGGCATATCTCGATAATTCTTTAAATTTGGCTGCATATTGAGCAACTGTCATGTGGCCCTGAACCAGTCGATCGAACTCTCAAAATTTCTGGAATCGGATACTCTGGAGAAAATACTTCTCATAGAAGACCTTTCTAAATTCTTCCCATGTAAAAGGTACATCATTTGGTCCCAACTTTTCAATTTCCATCTCCCACCAATCGGCTGCCTCACCTTGTAACATAAAAGTGGCAAAAGTGACCTTATCTTAAGCAGGACATCTCAAAGCATGGAAAATTTTCTCTATTGCTTTTAGCCAGCTTTCAGCTTCCATAGGATTTGAGGTCCCTGAGAATGTCGATGGTGCATACTTTTTGAAATCTAATAAATTGATTTGATGTTCATACTGGTTTTTAGCTCCTTGTTGCTGCTGGGACTGTCGCTCCTGAAATATTTGTTGTATGATCTGCTGTTGTTGTTCTTGCTGTACCTCTAATATCTTCCTCATATCTTCCCTTGCAGCCACTTGTTGTTAAACCAGTACTTGCATTAACTGAGCTGCAGTAACTTATTCCCCAAATTGAATTTCAGGTTCTCCTGGAGTTTCTTCCCCGGGAGTGACCTCTGCAGGCTCAGTAGGATGTTCATGTTGTGGTGCATCATCATCCGATGAGGGTGGAGCATTTTCTTGTTGCATAGCTGGCTCCCAAGCATTAGAGCCATCCGCAAATCGAGTAGGTCTCCGATTTCGCCCACGCTCAATCCCTCGTGCCATGACAACCTACACAGTTTCACTTTAGTCAGAAACTTAAGAAAAAATATCTCATATTAGTCAATTTCCATCTAAAAGTCTACCCATATATTCTTTCTCTGAAATGAATCTTAGGATTCCTAAACCTAGGCTCTGATACCACTCTGTCACAACCCAAACCCAGCACCTGAGTTGGGCACGTGACACGGCCACACAAACCCTAGAGCAGCGCCCTGAGGATCATGTAAGGCCTAATAATTTAACACTTCAAAATTTTAAATAACCAAGTAAATACCAAATCAATCAACCGAGTCACAACTTCAAATCAAATGTAAACTTGTTCAATACAATTATTCAAATGTTCATTGGTATCAGAGAATTTAAGCTAACTGAATTACTAAGGCTTCAATTCTCATTTGCTCTAGCCCAAACCATCCAAACTAAGCATCCTGTGAGTCTGAAAAAAAAATAAGAAGGAAATATGAGCTTCTCCAGCTCAGTAAGAATCACTGCACATGTACATCAAGCCAGTAGATAAAAATAATATTTCTGAAATCAATACAATTTATGAAGACTCATATGTATATAATAACTAAAATATTATCATAAATATACATTTAATAATATGGATCATCATATATCATCAAGTGAAGTCTTCATTCATTGTTGAATTATATGTTGCATCTTTTCACATTTTCGGTTTGTCAATCTTTTATCCCTTTTTGGCTTTGGACTGACCCAGACCATACCTCAATATCTTTTCAATCCAATTTTTTCTTTCATATAAGCCTTTCAAGGCTGTCCCAGGATGAGCTCCTAGCCGGCTGTCCCACGTACGAAAGCCCGTGAGAGGCTGTCCCAGGCATAAGCTCCTGACGGGCTGTCCCAGGCATGAGCTCCTGGCCGACTGATCCATATGTCGAGGCTAGTCCAAACCATATCCTTTTCATTTAATTTTTGATTTTATCAAATTATTTCAAATTACAGAATGATGAATTGATAAATCATATCCATAAGACTCATACCATCAATCACAAAATCTTTTCATAATATACTCATATAAAAAAAAATTTCATATAAGCTATATATCAATGTCTCGAACATAGAAAACTCATCGATTATAAATTCAATATTGCAAACTTAACAGATAAGACCAACAAATAAATAGCATATATATAGTGATGATCATGTACAGAATTCTTACCTCGATCAATGAGAAATCAAATTCACAACCTTATAGTCTGAAAATCAAAACCCTACTCGATGTCCCCCTAGTCGTTGGACTGTTCTCCTATCAAATAAATTAATTTAAGCAAATTATTTTTTTTAAAAAAAATTAGATATTGAGGTTTATCAAAACTCTTACCTATGTCCCTCTCTTTTTTTATTTATTTATTTATTTATTTATTTATTTATTATATATTATATATATATATAATTTAATTTTTATTTAGAGAAGAGAGAAGAGGCTTCTTCTTCTCTTCCCCATGATAAAAAAACAGGGGACCCGAGCTCTTCCCGAGCACCTCCCCCCTCATCCGACCAGGTAGGCCATCACCGGCCACTCTCCTCGGCAACCTCAACGACAGTGAGGCCACCGTCCCGGTGGCAGCCCCACCCCTCCTTGCTGCCGGCGATGGAAGGAGAAAATCAATGCAAACAGGGGTGTCCCTGTTTGAGCCCGAACCGGCACCTCGCCGGCTTCCAAGCACACCGATGGTCGGAGAATCGATTCGAAAAGAAGGGAGAAGGAACATACCTTGTTCTGGCGGCCAAAAACAGCTCCGACGGCCCTTCTCTTCCGATCAACGCTCACGGTGCTTCCTTTGAGAAAATCCCACAAATCCCTCAAATTTCTTTGAAATTTTTTTGTTGAAAGATCCTAAGGGAGGAAGGGGGGTCTTTATAGTGAAGGTTTCCTACCCTAGTCGGACTCTTCGAGTCCGATTTCATCAGAAACGGGAAGGAAAAAGACTCCGATTAGGAGTCTTCCTTCTTCTATAATTTTTTTTTTTTTTTTGTTGTTGGGCTACCAAAGGTTTACAGGCCCAAGTGTTGCCCAGCTATGCAACCCAAGAGGGGGGGGTGAATTGGGTTTTAAAAAATTTAAGCTTAACTAATTACTTATGAAAAGTATTTGTTAAAAGCTTGATGAATGAGGAGAAATGCTTTAGTTCAAGATTAATTACCTAAAGCAAGAATGCAAGGATATAATAAAGAAATAAAGAGAAACAATAAAGCACACCACAAACACAAGGATTTATAGTGGTTCGATGCCAACCTTGCACCTACATCCACTCCCCAAGCTCCTACTTGGGAATTCCAATCCACTATACTTGTATTCAACCCGAATACAAACGTCGGAAACTCCGACACTAGCTATCCCAAGCTAGTCCACTTGTTTTTCGGGTACAAGCCAACCCAATACACTCCGATTTCAGGTTCGGATCAACCTTCCCTTATTTTGGAAACCCTCCAAAAACAAGAACAATTACTCACAAAGAGTAAGACAGTTTAGAGCATAAATAAGTACAAGAATAGCTCCTTAAATGAGCGAATATAACATTAAATGTACTTTACTCAAATGAAGAATCCCCTTTCTTTTTATTTCCTCAAGATGGATGAAGAGTTGAATGAACGCTTGAGGAATAGGTGAGCTTTGATTGAAGACTTCTTGAAGGCTTTGAAAGAGCTCTTGATCAGGGTTGAAAAGTTGGCTTGAAAAACCCTCTCTTTGAATGCTCTTGAATGCCCTTTTGAACGCTCTTGCTTTTCTCTTTCAAAATCTCTTGTATGTCTCTTGTGTATATTGTAGATCCCCTTTTTGTTTTTCACTTTTTGAAACCTTTTATAGCTTTAAGAAACAAGGAAAAATATTTTAGGCAGAAAAAGAGCCGTTAGAGCATTTAACGTGAGCATTAAAGGCAACTAAAATGGGCAAAAAACTAGCCGTTGCGGACAATTTCCGTCGCAGGGGTCGACTCATGAGTCGACTCATGCTTCAGGGGTCGACTCATGAGTCGACCTCTGTTGCAAAAATCAGAGATTTGGGTTTCTGGATATTTTGGCCCAAAACAGCAGAAGTCGACTCATGAGTCGACTCATGCCTTGTGGGTCGACTCATGAGTCGACTCACAGGTCGTGCCAAGCCAAAAAACCAGCGTGCCAAGGGAAATTTTAGCGTGCCAAGCAGCTCATTGTGCCATGAGTTGACTCATGAGTCGACTCATGCACTTCAAACATTCATAACTTCAAAAATATAAGACCAAAAATAATGAAATTTTCACCAATAGATTATAAATCATTTGTTCTACCAAATGATACTATCAAATCAGGATTTTAGTAAAATTATGATTTTGCCCCTGAAGAGCATAAAGACTTTTTCAAATAAAGATATTTGTATCCCTTCAATCTGCTTTGTAATCATCAAAATCAATCTAGGAGCAACAATCTCTCCCTTTTTGATGATGACAAAACACTTGAACAAAAGCATTTATGTGAATGCATTATAGATTTATATGCTTGAAAAGAGTATGAATCTTTTGGCATGTGGTATAAATGGTCATATGCAAGAATAGTTTGCCCATTTGCTTAAAGATTTGAAGATATGCTCATTGGATTATGTGATTTTGGTGTTAGAGCAGAAAACTTATTTTTGTTATCAGATCAAGCTGTATTTTGAAAATTTGCTCATTCTCATTTGATTTTAGTTTTAGCATCAGAGCAAAAAAAATAATTGTGTGCCAAAGCATGTTTAAGAGTTGATTTGGAAAGTGTATTAGATCATTTTGAGTTTAAGATGTATCAGAGCAAGAGAAAAATAAATTTTGCAATGTATCAGAGCAAGAAAAATAATTTTACAATGTTATCAGAAAAAAATTTTACAATGTATCAGAGCAAGTTAAAAATTTTAAGATGTATCAGAGTAAGTTAAATTTCTTAAGATGTATCAAGGCAAGTTGAATTTCTTAAGATGTATCAAGGTAAATAAAATTTCAAAAGATGTATCAGAGCAAGTTGGAATTTTGAAGTATATCAGAGCATATTTAAATTTTTAAAGCAAATCAGAACATATGTAAAGAAGTAATTTAAAAGTTACTTATTTGCATTGTACTTAGCATTGTACTTTTGATATTGTTCTTTAAATTCTCCAATTCATTCATTAATTTCTCATAATTTGTAATTTTGCTTTTGATGGGTTGCTTTTTCTTTAATTGCTCATAATTTATGGTTTTGCTTTTGATGGATTGCTTTTTCTTTAATTGCTCATAATTTATGGTTTTGCTTTTGATGGATTGCTTTTTCTTTAATTGCTCATAATTTATGGTTTTGCTTTTGATGAATTTTTTTTTTTGTTTAATTTCTCTCCCTTTTTGACATCATCAAACATGGTAAACTCCTCCTTTTTCTGAAACATTCTTTAATTTCTCCCCCTTTAGAGTTTATCACAGATGTTTGCTCCCCCTTAATACAGCAATTATTAACAGCAAACAACAACAAAGAGAAGACAATATTTCAACAAGGAGAATATATATAACCAAAATATGATCGACATCATTACAAAAGGTAGAAATATAAGTAAAAGATGATACCATAAAACCATAATTGTTTCAATACATAGTTCATAATAGAAAAGTCAACCAGCTAATTGTCAATACATGGTCCCAAAATACAGATCCTAGAACAAGACACTAACACCTAGGATCTAGTAATGATCATGAGAAGTCAAGAATCGGAGTCATCAGATATGGGATGAGGAGCTGATGGATCTTGATCAGAAGTGCGTCCTCTACCCCGTCTGCCTCTGGCATGAGCAGGAGAGCGAGATGAACTGGGTGGCTGAGAACACTGAGAGGCTAAGGACTGAACAGAAAGGGTGAGTCTGATGGAATCAAGTACGTTCAGTGCTCTGGAAACAGACTGAAGTAGAGCAGTGAACTGAGTGGATGCATGCTCACTCGATCCTCGGATTTCTCTCCTCAGTAACTCATATCCACCCTCCAATGCTCCTCTGAGCCTGCCAGCCTCTGCAGTGAGGTCTGTGACCTCAATAGTGGACTCCTGTGGCTGAGGATGGGCCAAAGCAAGGACTTGCCCCTGCAAGTCAAGAACTCTGCCAGTCAGTCTCCAGACAGTGTCCTCAAGCTGCTGAATCCGGATGGACTGATCTGATATCATCTGAAACACAGTGGAGATGTGGGGAGTCATGATCTGATCAGAAGAAGTGGCTCCTGGTGCAAAAGTAGTACTGCTCCACTGACTAGATAGCAAAGAGGCCACACGCTGTGATATCTGCTCGATCTGATCGTCAGCCAGTCTGAACTCTGATTGAGGTGCTCTGCTCTCTGGCTGATACACTGGTGTGGGCATCCTAGTAAACTCTGAAGGGCCAGCCTCTGTATCAGGAATGAACTGGATATTTGGTGATGCTGCCCTGAAGTCATGGATAGGAGATGATGGACCTTCTTCTTCTACTCTGTCTTCAACTCTGTCTTCAGCTCTATCTTCAGTTCTCTCCCCAGCTCTCTCCTCAGATCCCTTGATCCAACCACCATCAGTCTTTGTAAATCCCATTCGGTGCAGGGTGTGTTGGTTGAAAGTGTCCACATGAGAGAGCTTAGTAGATGCCTCCCCCTCACAGCTAACTCCAAACCTCCTAAATACTCGAGTAAGGGCCATACCAAAAGGCAAGTGTGCCTTGGATCTGTTCAAAGTCTCTCTCATGGCCTCTATCATAAGTGCAGGGAGGTTCAGGGGGGTCTGAGTGATGACATGAAACATGATACATACATCTCTGCTGGAAAGTAAATCATGCCTACCACTCCTAGGAAAGAAGAGCTTCGTTACCATCTGATGTAGGATCCTCATCTCAATAGACAAAATCTTTGCTTCCAATTTATTTAAACTCCTTGAATAAGTTCCCCCTGATCCCCTCTTCTTTTACTGGGAGTTCCATATAAGAGTAACCTTCACTAGGCAAATGAAGTATTTCTCCCAATATACTAGAATCCAAGCAAATATCAATACCCTTGACTGTTGAAGTCACTGACCCATTTCCATAATGTAGATTCTGGTAGAATTCTCTAACTAGGTCAACATAGGTGACTTCCTTAAGGGAGCAGTAGAAACCCCATCCTTGGTTTTTAATCTTGGTGGCAAATATAAAACCCTCTTTTTCAAAGAACCGAAAATCTATATTCTTCCCGGTTTCAACTTTTCTATCAGATAGAGGATTCTTACTGGGGCTTAGGGAGGATTGAGGGGGACCTTGAGCAGATACTGAAGCTGGAGTGGGAGCAGTGGAAGACTGAGCAGCTTGCCTTTTCTTTCGGATATTTTCTTCAAGCTCACGGACTGACTTTCTTCTTTGGGGAAGCTTCATCTTCGGAGTCATATTCACTACAGTAGCAGGCAAGGAGACTTGGAGGAACAAGTGAATGAGTGGAGGAGGGATCACAAGAGAGAGAAGAGGGATTTTGGTGGAGAAAAGAGGTGGATTTGGGAAGAACGGTGGAGTGCTAGGGCACGCTCCAACCATGCCAAACAATGGGAGAAAGCATAAAAATCCCTTTCCAAGGTGGCGATTTTTGGTGGAGAGGAGGAGGGAGAAGTGCCTCGAGCTAGATCCTTGGATTTGGAGCAAAAGGAAATGGGGAAGTCGGCTTTTGGAAGGAGGAAGATGAAAGGATGAGTCGGCTCACGAACAGGATCCCATATAAAAACAATGAGCCCGTGGGAAGTTTGAGGAAATAACAAGTTTGCCATTGAGTCGACTCATGGGGGTCGACTCATGAAGTTCAGAAATTCAGAAAAAATATGAATAAATTTCAGAAAAATTTGAAATTTTGGGAGAAGGAGTTTTGCTCAAAGATAAATTTTTAAAATGATAAACTTGAGCTTTTGAGACCAGGATAGATGTTAGAAATTGAGCTCTAAGAATTTTTGACATCAATTCTTGGAAATTGAGAAAAATTTAGGCATATGGATCTAGAATTCCTAGATTTCTCCTAATTTCACAGAATCTATCCTCACTAAGGGCCTTTGTAAAGATATCAGCTAATTGATTTTCAGTGCAAACATATTCAAGAATTATATTTTTGTTTTGAACATGTTCTCTTATAAAATGATGTCTTATTTCAATGTGTTTGGATCTTGAGTGTTGAATTGGATTTTTAGATAGATTTATGGCACTTGTGTTATCACATCTTATTGGTGTTTCATTAAGTTTGATTCCAAAGTCTTCGAGTTGTTGCTTAATCCACAAGATTTGAGCACAACAACTTCCGACTGCAATGTATTCGGCCTCAGCCGTAGACAGTGCCACCGAATTTTGTTTCTTGCTAAACCATGAGATTAGGTTAACTCCAAAAAATTGGCAAGTTCCACTTGTGCTTTTTCTATCTAATTTACATCCAGCAAAATCAGCATCTGAATATCCTAATAAATCAATTTGTGAGTCCTTAGAGTACCATAACCCTAGAGTTTGAGTACCATTTAAATATCTAAGGATTCTTTTAACAGCATTCAAATGAGATTCTTTAGGATTAGATTGATATCTAGCACATAAACAAACACTAAACATGATATCAGGCCTACTTACAGTTAAATATAATAATGAGCCAATCATACCTCTATAGTATTTTAAGTCTACACATTTACCTTCATCATCCTTGTCAAGCTTACATGAGGGACTCATTGGTGTGCCAATTGGTTTGCAGTTCTCCATTCCAAATCTTTTGAGTAGTTCCTTGGTGTACTTGCTTTGGATGATGGAGATTTCCTCTTTTGATTGTTTGATTTAGAGTCCGAGGAAGAAGGTGAGTTCTCCCATCATGCTCATCTCAAACTCCCCCTGCATAAGCTTAGCAAAGTCTTGACAAAGGGATTCATTAGTAGATCCAAAAATTATGTCATCAACATAAATTTGTATAACTAGCATATCATTTTGATTTCTTTTAATAAAGAGGGTTGTATCTACATTACCTCTTCAGCAATATATCCATTTAAAAATGCACTTTTAACATCCATTTGAAATAATTTGAATTTCATAAAGCAAGCATATGCAAGTAGAAGTCTAATAGCTTCTAATCTAGCAACAGGTGCAAAGGTTTCATCAAAATCAATTCCTTCTTCTTGATTATATCCCTTAGCAACCAGTCTTGCTTTATTTCTAATTACATTACCATGCTCATCTAATTTGTTTCTAAAGACCCATTTTGTGCCAATTATTGAATAATTTTTAGGTCTTGATACTAAGGTCCAAACATTATTTCTTTCAAATTGATTAAGTTCCTCTTGCATTGCATTAATCTAATTATGATCATTTTCAGCTTCTTCAAAAGTTTTAGGTTCAAGATGAGATACAAAAGCACAATGATTAACTACATCTCTAAGTGAAGAACGGATTTTTACCCCATGCATAGGATCACCAATAATTAACTCCTTAGGGTGGTTGTGAACATACCTCCATTCCTTGGGTAGGTCATTTGTACCTTGAGGTTGTTCTTGAATTTCTTCACCTCTCTCATCTTGTTTGTCTTCTTGATCCTTGTCTTCTGGAGTTGCTGAATCTTTCAGAGTGATCTCCTTCATACCTTCTATTAGTGGATCTGCATCATCAACACCCTCATTCTTCCTTGAAGGAAGATCCTTAGATTCATCAAAAACAACATGTATGGACTCCTCAACTACTAAAGTTCTTTTGTTGAAAACTCTAAATGCTTTACTAGTGGAGGAGTAACCTAGAAAGATTGCTTCATCTGATTTTGCATCAAATTTACCAAGTCTTTCTTTGCCATTATTTAATACAAAACATCGGCAACCAAAAATATGAAAATATGCAATATTTGGTTTTCTTCCTTTCCAAAGTTCATAGGGGGTTTTCTTTAAAAATTGTCTAATCAAAGCACGATTTAAAATGTAACATGCTGTGTTAATTGCTTTCGTCCAAAAATATCTTGGAAGGTTGCTTTCACAAAGCATGGTACGGGCCATTTCTTCTAAGGTTCTGTTTTTCCTTTCAACTACCCCATTCTGTTGGGGTGTCCTAGGAGCAGAGAAGTTATGGCCAATTCCATTTTCATCACAAAAATTTTCAAAGTCTTGATTTTCAAATTCAGTTCCATGATCACTTCTAATATTTTGAATTGAAAACCCTTTTTCATTAGTGACTTTTCGGTGAAATTTAGTGAAAATATGAAAAGTTTCATCTTTGTGTGCCAAAAAGAAAACCCAAGTAAAACGAGAGTAATCATCTATAATTATAAAATCATATCGTTTTCCTCCTAGACTAGTGGTTCTAGTTGGTCCAAATAAGTCCATATGCAAGAGCTCTAAAGGTCTAGAAGTTGAAACAATATTTTTGGATTTAAATGAAACTCTAGTTTGTTTACCTAATTGGCATGCATCACAAATTCTATCCTTTTCAAAATACAGTTTTGGCAAACCAAAAACTAATTCTTTCTTAATTAATTTTGAAAGAGAATGCATGCTAATATGTGCAAGTCTACGATGCCACAGCCAACTAGTCTCATTAACTTTAGCATTCAAGGATACTAGGCATTGCATGTCTAATTTGGCTAAATCATTCAAATCTACCATATAAACATTGCCATGCCTATGTCCTATAAATTTAATGCCATCGTTAATAGGACTAGTCACAATGCAAACAGATGATTCAAAAATAATTTTATACCCTTTATCACAAAATTGACTAATGCTAAGTAAGTTATGCTTTAAACCTTTAACTAACAAAACACTTTTAATGTATTTGGAGGGAGTGATACCAATGTTACCTATCCCGATGATCTTTCCTTTGCCATTATCTCCAAAGGTGACCATCCCTCCATCCTTAGCATCAAGCGTGATGAATTGTGATTCATCACCAGTCATGTGTCTCGAGCATCCACTGTCAAGATACCATTTCTTGTTTCCTCCTTGGGATGCTAGACACACCTGCAAGCAAAAGTCAAGTTTCTGTCTTAGGTACCCAAGCTTTCTTGGGTCCTTTTAGGTTAGTCAAAATGGTTCCTTTTGGAACCCATATTTTCTTTATAGTTGTGTTTGCAGATTTGTTAATAAGGCATGTGTATGATTTATGTCCTATTCTACCACATTTGAAACAAGTAATATTTGTAGACTTGTTACTTGAATAATTTACATAAATATTCTTCAGAAATTTTTGTTTCTTCAAGGGGTTATAGCCAAGTCCAGCCTTATCATATACAGCTTTTTGATTATCAAGAATCATATTTAGTTTGTTTGAACTTAAGGTGAACTTATCTACTATAGGTTTCAGCTTGTTAATTTCATTCTTTAAGCTTTGATTTTTTTGAATCAAGATGGATTTTTCAATTGAAAGGTTTTCAGCTTGTTTCACTAAGGACTGATTTTTCAATTTCAGTTCTTTGTTTTTCATCCCTAGTTTCTTTAATTCATCAATTAAATCATAGAATGCTTCATGCAATTCTTCAAAAGTAAATTCACTAGGGGATTCAGAAGTTACCTCATTTTCGTGTGCCATAAGGCACAGGTTGGCTTGTTCTGTTGAGGTTTTCTCATCGGAGCTTGAGTCATCACTCGCACTCCAAGTCTCCATCATTGCTTTCTTTTTGAACTTTTTGGGACCTTTCTTCAGTTGTGGACATTCGGATTTGAAATGTCCCGGCTTCTTGCACTCGTAGCATATAAGGGGTTGATCTTTCTCTTTCTCTTTGCTTTGTTCCCCTTTTGTGAATGACTTCTTTCTCATCCCCTGTTTTTTTTTTCTTAGAAACTTCTTAAATCTCTGGGTGATGAGTGCCATCTCTTCATTCTGTTCTTCATCTTCAGTGTCATCCGTTTCATCATCAGGCGAAGCTGTGGATTTGAGGGAAATGGTTCTTTTCTTTTTGACTTCATCCTCTTGATGTTGCTTCATGCTAAGTTCATGAGTCATCAAGGATCCAAGAAGCTCTTCTAGAGGTAGAGTGTTCAAGTCCTTTGCTTCTTGGATGGCAGTCACCTTGGCTTCCCAAGTTCTTGGCAATGACCTGAGAATCTTCCTTACAAGCTCACTGTTATTATAAGATTTGCCAAGACTCTTCAAACCATTAATTATATCAGTAAAACGAGTAAACATAGCAGTTATGGACTCATCATGCTCCATTTTAAACAATTCATATTTATGCACAAGCATGTTTATTTTAGACTCTTTTACTTGATTTGTTTCCTCATGGGTTACTTCTAACCTATCCCATATTTTTTTAGCAGATGCACAAGTAGAAATGCGATTAAATTCATTTGCATCAAGTGCACAATAAAGAACATTCATAGCTTTAGCATTTAATTGTGCCAATTTCTTATCAACCTCATCCCATTCTTTCTCGGGTTTGGTTGACTCCTCACCATCTATAATCTTGGTGAGTGTGTGAGGACCGTTCACTATGATACTCCACATATCATAGTCGAGTGCTTGTATGAATATCTTCATCCAAGCTTTCCAATAGGTGTAATTAGATCCATTGAAAAGTGGAGGTCGGTTGGTAGATTGCCCCTCGGCTAGAGAAGTACCGACATGGGTTGCCATAGATCTTTGGCTCTTTGATTGTTAGATCAAAGAAGGGCTAGAGCACCGGGCTCTGATACCACTTGTTGCCCAGCTATGCAACCCAAGAGGGGGGGTGAATTGGGTTTTAAAAAATTTAAGCTTAACTAATTACTTATGAAAAGTATTTGTTAAAAGCTTGATGAATGAGGAGAAAGGCTTTAGTTCAAGATTAATTACCTAAAGCAAGAATGCAAGGATATAATAAAGAAATAAAGAGAAACAATAAAGTACACCACAAACACAAGGATATATAGTGGTTCGGTGCCAACCTTGCACCTACATCCACTCCCCAAGCTCCTACTTGGGAATTCCAATCCACTATACTTGTATTCAACCCGAATACAAACATCGAAAACTCTGACACTAGCTATCCCAAGCTAGTCCACTTATTTCTCGGGTACAAGCCAATCCAATACACTCCGATTTCAGGTTCGGATCAACCTTCCCTTATTTTGGAAACCCTCCAAAAATAAGAACAATTACTCACAAAGAGTAAGACAGTTTAGAGCATAAATAAGTACAAGAATAGCTCCTTAAATGAGCGAATATAACATTAAATGCACTTTACTCAAACGAAGAATCTCTTTTTTTTTATTTCCTCAAGATGGATGAAGAGTTGAATGAACGCTTGAGGAATAGGTGAGCTTTGATTGAAGACTTCTTGAAGGCTTTGAAAGAGCTCTTGATCAGGGTTGAAAAGTTGGCTTGAAAAACCCTCTCTTTGAATGCTCTTGAATGCCCTTTTGAACGCTCTTGCTTTTCTCTTTCAAAATCTCTTGTATGTCTCTTGTGTATATTGTAGATCCCCTTTTTGTTTTTCACCTTTTGAAACCTTTTATAGCTTTAAGAAACAAGGAAAAACATTTTAGGCAGAAAAAGAGCCGTTAGAGCATTTAACGTGAGCATTAAAGGCAACTAAAACGGGCAAAAAACTAGCCGTTGCGGACAATTCCCATCGCAGGGGTCGACTCATGAGTCGACTCATGCTTCAGGGGTCGACTCATGAGTCGACCTCTGTTGCAAAAACCAGAGATTTGGGTTTCTGGATATTTTGGCCCAAAACAGCAGAAGTCGACTCATGAGTCGACTCATGCCTTGTGGGTCGACTCATGAGTCGACTCACAGGTCGTGCCAAGCCAAAAAACCAGCGTGCCAAGAAAAATTTTAGCGTGCCAAGCAGCTCATTGTGCCATGAGTTGACTCATGAGTCGACTCATGCACTTCAAACATTCATAACTTCAAAAATATAAGACCAAAAATAATGAAATTTTTACCAATAGATTACAAATCATTTGTTCTACCAAATGATACTATCAAATTAGGATTTTAGTAAAATTATGATTTTGCCCCTGAAGAGCATAAAGACTTTTTCAAATAAAGATATTTGTATCCCTTCAATCTGCTTTGTAATCATCAAAATCAATCTAGGAGCAACACCAAGTAACTGGGCCGTTATAATATATATATATATATATATATATATATATATATATATATATATATATATAAATATAATATGCTTGAGCCTACAAGAAGTAAAAGATGACTTATGGGCTCTAGCTCACTCACCTTCCATTGATTTTTTTTTCCAAATGCCGAAAAGTAGTTGGACAGAACTGATGGGCTAAGCAGAAAAAAAAATTAGAGTTTAGTTGCTTTCCCAAGTATCTTATTTAAACAAAAAATTCATTTTTTCTTGTTTAAATAGACTATCTAATTTGAACTCGTGCCAGGCCGGCTGAAGATGAGAAGCGCTGGTGGGGTAAATGGATGGTTGCCGCCTTTGACGCTTACAATGGGCCAGCTCCATGGACGTGGTCTGTTGCTGTTTTCATCGTGATCGAGTCCAGCTAAAGTTGGTATAATTTAACAATTTATTTAATTTTTGTCATTCTATGCTAGTACTGATACATGTGATACATTGTGGAAGGACAGCCCATTTAATTCCATATTAATTATGAATCAAGAAGGACTCTGACTTATATAAGAAAGAATCATTCTTTCCATATAAGACATCTTTTGAAAGATAAAACCATGAAGCTCATGGACAAGAGTGGACAATATTTCACATATCGAGCCATAAGTTCTTGACCATAACATGATAGATTTCGTAAAAATTAATAGATTAAAAATCTTACAAAATACTGCTATACGTGTAAAAATTAATAGATTAAAAGTTGCCAAGCATGGGAGGGCCAACATTTTGCTTCTGTGAAGATAGTTTAAGCATAGCCAATAAATCATAAGAGTTTGGATGAAAACGTTCCTGCTCAGATCGGAGCACTGGATGCAAACTCATAAGAGAGCATGCAGTGGCCAATCCAAATGCGCCTCTCCTCCTCTACGTACAATTAGCTTTACTCTTAAACACTAACAATGGGTCCCCTGAAACTTGATGACCGACTTATTAAATAAATTGAACTGATTAATTGAGCTTCCATTGAGAAGAAATTGATAAGCCATATCAGAGTACATACATGGAGGCTTCTGTATGCCAATTTGCACAGTTTGATAGCACTGTACTTGCTTTTCAAACATGCATATTAAAAGTTTCAGCAGCACTTGAGAGAGAAAGAGGTACACCTGCTACTAAATAATAACTGGAGACTCAAAACAGTTGCACAAAGCATGTAATTAAGTCAAATCAATTACACTGAATTCACAGCTAAGAGGTAATGAACTAAAAGCCAAACTGATCAAACATTTAAGTTAAACAAAGAAGACCCATTGATAGGTTTGACTCTATCACGCCCCGAACTCAATATTCGAATCGGATACGTGATGGCCGCACACTCCTTAGAGCAAGTCTTAAAGAATATGCAAGGCCAAATTAAATCATTACAACCTTATCAATCATAATATTTAATTTCAATAATAATTCATAAAACTTACATAATTACAATTAACATTCCTTCAATCCTCTGATTAGGTATCAACGGTACTCTATTTATGCATCCGCTCACTCACAAATCCATACCATAGCCAACTATGGACATCTTATAACTCTGAGAAGAAAAGAAAGATGAAGGGGTGTGAGCTTTACAGCCCAGTAAGAATTCTCATATCACACCAATATAATAATATAATCTAAAAATAAAGATAAGCAATAACAAATAAAAGTCGATATTCACTGTCCAGAATACTGCAAATATTTATAGATTATCTGTTTTATCAAAAGAGATGCATTATCATATGTTAATAAGTGAAACAATTTTATTCAACGATTGTTTCATGTCTTATCTTTCTATTTTCTTCTATTATCACATCATCTTTAATCTTTTTCTTTTTGGCTTTGGCTTTGGACTACCAGGATTATGCGACGATCTTTTATTCGGATCAATTTCTGTGATCTTCCTCGGATCGAAATATTCATGATCTTTCTCGGATCAAAGTGGCCATGATCTTTCTCGAATCAAATCGTTCATGATCTTTCTCGGATCAGATTCTTCCACATATAAGCCTGTGGGGGCTGTTCCAGGCATAAGCTCCTAGTAGGCTATTCCACATGACAAGGTCAGTCCAAATCATATTTCTCTTTCTTTTCATTTTCATGAAATTATAATATTTGACTTCATTAATCAATTCAAATTTTACAGTGTAATAAATATATCATACTCATATAATCATGCCATCAATCATTGATACATATGTATTGATATCACATACTCATGCTCAAAATCACATAAATAAATAACAGTATCTCAGATATAACAAATTCATCGTTCTCAAATCCAACGATGCAAAATCAATGAGATAAAACCAACGGTAAAATAACATGTATAATGATGATCATGTATAGGGATTCTTACTTTTACCGATTACTGATCCAGGCACAGAAATCAATGTTCTTCTTTGATTTATGAATTTTTTTAACAAAATATTCCACTCGATATCATATGCAGATAATCATCTCTTTATAATTCTGATGAAATATAAAAATCATATATAGAGAAAATTATCCGATAATCAATCCTAATAACACAAATCTAGGACCTCTCTCAGGATTAATCAAAATTAGGATTTGTCTAAGTATCTGGATCCTCCACTGATCCATAAGATTTCTAGAGAGAGAAAATCCATGAAGAGAGAAAAAATTTTAGATAAAAAAGTAGAGAGAGAATCTTCATATCCTTCAAATAAGATAATCATGATCGAGATCATCAGAGATCATATCAGGATGACTTAATATGAATTAACCATGATTGATGTTATCAATTTCGAATATGGATCGGATCAGAATCTGCATGAATTTTGGAGCAATCTCAGGCATCATATTTTCATATCAATTTTATCCTAGGATTCGTGATAAATCAGAGAGAAAAAGACACTAGAGAGATAAAATCCATAAAGAGAGAGAAGTCTAGAGAGAAAATATAGAGAGAATGTAGAGAGAGGAGAGAGGAAAGAGAGAGAAAGAAGGGAGAGGAGAGAGAAAAAATTTCTCTCTCTTCTTCTTTATTTTATTTTATTTTATTTTAATTTTTTTCTTTCTCTTTTTCTTTTTTTTCTCTTTTTCTTTTCTTTTTCTTCTTTCTTCTTCTTTCTTTTTTTTTTCCTTTTCTTCCCACGGCCTCCCTTGGGCCGAAACAGGGGATGGACGAGGGGGCTCCAGCGGAGGGGCGACAGCTTTGTCGGAGGTCCGACAGCAGGTGGAGGTGACGGTGGAGCAAGGGATGGCCGGCGGCAAGGTTCAGCCGGCGAGAAATCAAGAAGAGATCGAAAAAATAGGGGATCGCTACTTTTTCTTTTATTTTTTGATCATTGGCCAGTCACCGGTGGCCAATACCTTCAGGGAAGAGATATAAAGGAATGAGGGTCCTATCCTAAGGATGAGATGCCACAACCAATGGTGTCGGTGGCCGAAAAAGAGAGGAAAGGGCCCGGCTGAAACAGAGCAAAACAGGATTCACCCTTTCATAGATTTTTCGATGATCTCGAAGGCCGGCGAGGGTGCACGAAGCCATGGAAAAGGAGAGGAAGGAAGAGAGGAAGGAGAAGAAGAGTGTACCTCAAGCTTCAGTAGCATCGTTAGCTCCGATTTCCACGAACATGGGTACGAGAGGCCTCGACTTCAATTAGAGAAAAATAAGGAGAAAGGAGAGAGAGAGACTAGTGATCATCGTGGGTTGTTTAGGAGGGGCAGAGGGGGTCTTATAGAGTGGAGGGGAGGTCGAATCTCCCTCGGATTCGACTTCTCCTCCAGTGATTTGGGTGGAAGAAGACTCCAAGCGGAAGTCTTCTTCATTCTATTTTTTTTTTTATATGGGCTTTGGGCTTTTGGGCTTGGTCCAGGGCCCAAATGGGCTAGGTGTTACATTCTCCCCTCTTCAAATAATTTCATCCTCGAAATTAAGTTATGTCGTTCGAGATACATATTTCAAAGTATACAATCTTCATGTCATTCTCAAGCTTATAATAATATCTTATATATTATTTATTTCTCATGATCTTGTTATAACAAAAATTATTTAAAATTTTAAATTCATCTCCTCTTATTGATTTCTCAACTTTTTGAAGAACTGTAATATTTTGAATTGTATTAATATACCACATTATTTGGCTAATACATTCCACTCGAAATTCATAATTATCTCAGACTACCCTTGATAGAAAAATAAATAAAGGTCAAACATTGGGCACTCTTCACAATCTTCAATTTCTTTCTTCTCTTAACCTTCCAACAAATTTTATATGTAGACTCTCATCTTAAGAAAATCTCAATCTTCTATATCAGTTCAAGTAACAATATTAAATTTTAAAAAAATATGAGATCTATGTCAGGACATTCTAAATTTGAACTAATATCAGAACTATCAAGTTGTTAATAAACTTGAGATATCTAGAATTTCTTGGTATTATCTACAATAAAGCAACCTACTGACAAAAATTATCCGACTATGATCAGATTAGATCAAAATTTATAGCATCCTTTCATTATCAATAAAATCTTCCTTATTTGCAACTAATGTATTTCATCCTAATATCTTTTGATTTAAAAGATTAATATTTCTAATCAATTTAATCCACCATGCTTTTGCTGCGCACTCTGATCTTAATTTATCAAATTATATAAGTCTATCAAAGATAAAAATATCCTTATATGTTAGATCAATCTAGGATAGATCCAACCTTCAAATTTTATATAAGACTTAGGGCAAAATTTTAAGTTTCTTTATCTTTACTACTTTGGGTATAGCATATAAAAATTAAATCTTGATCCACTTCCTATGTTTGAAATCATTGTATAAGTTTCATCACTCTTCAAGAATCCAACATGTCTAGAATCAATTGGAGTTAACCTTAGATTTACCTTACAATCATTTAAATAATTTTTAAATCAATCTTCCTTTTTAAAAGAATTAATTCTAACTTGACAAACTAGAAGAACTCAAGCCAACATCTTTAAGTAGAATCAACTTGATTATTTCTTATAGAGCTCCCTTCATCACAACCCTTAATATTAATCAATAAATCCATACAAAATCTTGTCCTTGTATAAGTCATTCAAAATTTAACACTAGCAAGATGTCTTAGTTCAATTTAAAAAAAAATCCAAACTTTGACTTGAATAATTCATACACTTCACCATCTTTAACAATCACAAGAAAAAAAAAAAAAAACTAATCCACAGATAGTAATATGAATTATTAAAGATTTCATCATAATCTGTATATCATACTCTGACAAAATAATTTTTTTTCTTTAATTTAATGACAATATCAAAATACTTTTGATCCACTTAGAAAAGTAAGCTTTTGTCTTGAAATTTAATGCAACTTGAAAGATCAAGGAATCATATTCAGAATATGATATTTTGAGTAACCAAAGATTTCACCAAGATGTGTATCTCATATTCTCATAATAAAATTCAAGTATATTTTTCATCTAAGATTGAGTTTCATATATGATCCTCTTATAGGTTCAATGCTCAAAAATATTTCTCTCTCATATGATGAAATTTCTTTTTAGACCATATCCTAACTTCTTTTTGATAAATTTAAAATTTATAATGCTCAGATAATTAACATCAAAATCAAAAAAGTTATCATGATTTTCTTCCATATAAGTTTAGCATTCCAAAATCATTGAGTATACTCAACATAACATATCAATACCTCCCGCTTCCTTCCAGGGTCAACTTTTCTTATATTCAGGCCACCCTACTAATTGAAATCCAAGATATAACTCGTCAATTCTATTATAGATATCATATGCCACTTATGCATAAATTTATCTTAATATCTATTGATTCAAAATCTAAATATTGAATCTTCTCTTTTATATCTATCATGTTCCTCATGATCATAACCTAAGTTCAGAAATCACTAAAATTATAATTTTGAATAATTGTAACCTTAAACTCAAATACTACTTAAATCATATTTTCTAGTGATCATAACATAAACTCTAATATCATTCTATCATATCTTTAATGATCATAATCTTAAACTCTGATATTATCGATCATACTCTATTGATTATAATCTCAAAGTTTTGATATCACTTATATGACAATCCCTAGTGACCTTAAACCTGAGCTCAAGTACTGTTCTATCATATTCTCTGATATCACTGTGTCACATCCTATTGATCATGCATAAAGTTTTGATATCACTTCATAATCTCTAGTGACTTAAACTTAAGCTCTAATATCATTTTATCAAATCCTAATCACTTATATCATAATCCCTAATGATCATAACCTAAACTCTGTTATTACTCTAAAATATTTAAATCACTTATATTATAATCTTTAATGATCATAACCTGAGCTCTGATATCACTTTGTCATGCCTCGAACCCAACATCCGGATCAGATACGTGATGGCCGCACACTCCTTAGACCAAGCCCTAAAGAATATGCAAGGCCAAATTAAATCATTACAACCTTATCAACCATAATATTTAATTTCAATAATAATTCATAAAACTTGCATAATTATAATTAACATTCCTTCAATCCTCTGATCAGGTATCAACGGTACTCTATCTATACATCCGCTCACTCACAAATCCATACCATAGCCAACTATGGACATCTTGTAACTCTGAGAAGAAAAGAAAGATGAAGGGGTGTGAGCTTTACAGCCCAGTAAGAATTTTCATATCACACCAATATAATAATATAATCTGAAAATAAAGATAAGCAATAACATATAAAAGCTGATGTTCACTGTCCAGAATACTGCAAACATTTATAGATTATCTGTTTTATCAAAAGAGATGCATTATCATATATTAATAAGTGAAATAATTTTATTCAACGATTGTTTCATGTCTTATCTTTCTATTTTCTTCTATTATTATATCATCTTTAATCTTTTTCTTTTTGGCTTTGGCTTTGGACTACTAGGATCATGCGATAATCTTTTATTCGGATTGATTTCTGTGATCTTCTCGGATCAAAATATTCATGATCTTTCTCGGATCAAATCATTCATGATCTTTCTCGGATCAGATTCTTCTACACATAAGCCTGTGGGGGCTGTCTCAGGCATAAGCTCCTGGCAGGCTATTCCACATGATAAGGCCAGTCCAAACCATATTTCTCTTTCTTTTCATTTTCATGAAATTATAATATTTGATTTCATTAATCAATTCAAATTTTGCAGTGTAATAAATATGTCATATCCATATAATCATGCCATCAATCACTGATACATATGTATTGATATAACATACTCATGCTCAAAATCACATAAATAAATAACAGTGTCTCAGATATAACAAATTCATCGATCTCAAATCCAACAATGCAAAATCAATGAGATAAAACCAACGGTAAAATAACATATATAATGATGATCATGTACAGGGATTCTTACCTTTACGATGATTGATCCAAGCACAGAAATTAATATTCTTCTTTGATTTATGAATTTCTTTAATAAAATATTTCACTCGATATCATATGCAGGCAATCATCTCTTCATAACTCTGATCAAATATAAAAATCATATATGGAGAAGATTATTCGATAATCAATCCTAATAATACAAATCTAGGACTCTCTCAGGATTAACCAAAATTAGGATTTATCTAAGTATCTGGATCCTCCACTGATCCATAAGATTTATAGAGAGAGAAAATCCATAAAGAGAGAGAAAATTCTAGAGAGAAAAAGTAGAGAGAGAAAGTGGAGAGAGAATCTTCGTATCCTTCAAATAAGATAATCATGATCGAGATTATCAGAGATCATATCAAGATGACTTAATATGAATTAACCATGATTGATGTTATCAATTTCGAATATGGATCGGATCAGGATCTATACGAATTTTGGAGCAATCTCAGATCATCATTTTTTCATATCAATTTTATCGTAGGATTCGTGATGAATTCAGAGAGAGAAAGACACTAGAGAGATAAAATCCATAAAGAGAGAGAAAGGTCTAAAGAGAGAATCTAGAGAGAGAAAATATAGAGAGAATGTAGAGAGAGGAGAGAGGAAAGAGAGAGAAAGGAGGGAGAGGAGAGAGAAAAAATTTCTCTCTCTTCTTCTTTTATTTTATTTTATTTTTATTTTTCTCTTTCTCTTTTTCTTTTTCTTTTTCTCTTTTTCTTTTCTTTTTCTTCTTTCTTCTTCTTTCTTTTTTTTTTTCTTTTCTTCCCACGGCCTCCCTTGGGCCGAAACAGGGGACGGACGAGGGGGCTCCAGCTTGGCTCCGGCATGGGCGACGGCTTCGTCGGAGGTCCGACAGCAGGTGGAGGCGGCGATGGAGCAAGGGATGGCCGGCGGCAAGGTTCGGCCGACGAGAAATCAAGAAGAGATCGAAAAAATAGGGGATCGCTACTTTTTCTTTTATTTTCTGGTCATTGGCCAGTCACCGGCGGTCAATACCTTCAGGAAAGAGATATAAAGGAATGAGGGTCCTATCCTAGGGATGAGATGCCACAACCGACGGTGCCGGTGGTTAGAAAAGAGAGGAAAGGGCCCGACTGAAATAGAGCAAAATAGGATTCACTCTTTCATAGATTTTTCGATGATCCCGAAGACCGGCGAGGGTGCACAAAGCCATGGGAAAGGAGAGGAAGGAAGAGAGGAAGGAGAAGAAGGGTTTACCTCAAGCTTCAGCAGCGTCGTCGGCTCCAATTTTCGGCGAGCATGGGTATGGGAGGCCTCGACTTCAATTAGAGAAAAATAAAGAGAAAGGAGAGAGAGAGACCAGTGATCATCATGGGTTATTTAGGAGGGGGAGAGGGGGTCTTATAGAGTGGAGGGGAGGTCGAATCCCCCTCGGATTCGACTTCTCCTCCAGTGATTTGGGTGGAAGAAGACTCCCAGCAGAAGTCTTCTTCGTTCCATTTTTTTTTTATATGGGCTTTGGGCTTTTGGGCTTGGTCCAGGGCCCAAATGGGCGGGTGTTACAGACTCCGCATAACTTTTAGGTCTTCTTTGTTTTTTTTTCTTTTTTTTGTTTCCAAAAAAAAAACAAAGAAGACCTAAAAGTTATGTGGAGTCAAACCTATCAGTAGTTTAAGAGAAATTTCAGAACATCTATAGTACAGAACAACTAAAAATGATAGGACAAGAAGCCTTTACATTGTTAGATGATGGTACTTTCAGAGCAGATTTATCTTGCATCTGTCGCACAAAGAAGTATGAAGAGATCCACCTATAACATTTCATCCTTATGCTGTGCCTATAAGGAGTGATCATGATGTTGGAGGAGCTTTCTCAGGTTGTGGACATCAGGAAACAGCAAGGATTTGATCATGAAGGTCCTTGAAGGCCAATAACCAAGCAAAATAAAAACTGCCTTCAGGATTTTAGCAGCCTTGTAAATTCTGTCGACAGGATTTCTTTCTGCGATTTGAATCCCTTCTCCACTAAATCTGAAACTTATTTTTTGAGACCTGAAAGTACTCTTGATGAAGCCTCCAAAAAATAAAAGATGAGACCTGAAACTCCTCTTGGGCGGTCAAGAAGAGGCGCACAAACAGGATGGCATGCACAAACGGGGGGCGCTGGTTTCTAGCGCCTCCTTTCTTTCCTTTTTGGGGTGGCGGCCAAGAAACCCTAGGTTTCTTGCTTCTAGGATGTGGAGAGGACTAGAGAAAGAGAGGAAATAAGAGAGAGAAAGTTAAGGTGAAAATGATTTTGTATTCCTTTCGATTCATCGAGTCCAAATACAATGTATGTTTATATACAGGATCAATGTGACCTAATCCAAAAATTCTCCTGGCTAACTCAATATAAGATTGTGCTCACCCAAGCCCATGCATACCTATGGCTTGACCCAATCTCATAATCTTGGACTCAATCCTAGTCCAAATATAAGTTAGCCCCTCAAGGCCCAAAATTTCTGGACCTCAAGACCTGAAGGGCTGACAGTCTTTCGTCCTAGGACCCAAACTAGCCCTAGAAACCCCATGACCATCTCATGGACTTTGGACCTTGGCCTTAGCCTTGGTCCCTTGAGCCTTGGGAGTACCACATAAGACCTAATAATCTCCACCTTGGTGCTCCAAGGCCTCAACCAACTCTATCCTGTCCATCAAATACATCAATGTCACACATTTTTGAAAGCTGTCCCGTGGAAGTACCTTCATCAGTGCACCACTGGATTCTCCTTGGTGTGGACCTTCACTAGCTCCACCTCACCTTCTTCCATAAGTTCTCTGATCCGATAATACTTGATATTGATGTGCTTCATCCTAGTATGGTAGACAGAGTTCTATGCAAGTAACAGTACACTCTGACTGTCGCAGTGCATCCTGACGGCCTCCTGTGCAAGGCCCATCTCCAACACCAAACCCTTCAGTCATAAGGCCTCCTTCGTTCCCTCCATAACACTAATATATTTTGCTTCAGTCGTGGATAAGGCCGTGATGTGCTGCAAGCACGATCTCTACGAAATGGGACCTCCAAATAGGCTAAATACAAAACCTGTCGTCGACCATCAGGTATCCACATCTCCATCAAAATTCGCATCCACGAACCCTCTTATCAGCCTCTGAGCCTCTTTGGATGTGTTGGAGAGTCCCTTAGTACCTCCTCACTGTTCGTAGTAGATACCGACTCCAACAGTACCTACCAAGTATCCGAAGATCTCCTTCAGTGCTCGCTAGTGCTCCCTGCCAGGCTGCGCCAGAACCTGCTGACCTGGCTCACTGCGTAGGTGATATTTGGCCTACAACACACCATGGCATACATAAGACTCCCCACACCAGAGGCATATGGCACTCTCTCCATCTCTAAACCTCCACCTCAATCTGTGATGACATCATCTTCGAGAGTCTAAAGTGCCTGACAAGTGGCAGCTCCATCGATTTTACATCATTAATCTCGAACCTCTCCAAGACCTTTTGATGTAACCTCACTAAAATAAATGCAATGCCCTCTTGGCTCGATCTTTGAATATTTTTATGCTTAAGATCTTCCTCGTAGGCTCCAAATCCTTCATCTCAAACTCCCGAGACAAGGCTGCCTTAAGTTCCTGCACAACCTTCTTACTCTTGCATGCTATAAGCATGTTATCCACATACAAGAGTAGAAACACCCTAGATCCATACTCTAAAGATTTAATATAAACACAAGAGTCATACTCGTACCTGGAAAGTCCGATGCTTCCACATAAGAATCAAACCACTTGTACCATTGCCTCGATGACTGCTTTAGCCCATACATCGATTTTTGCAATAAACAGACCTTCCTTTCTGCTCCTGACCCTTAAAACCCAAGTGGCTGCTCCATGTAGATGCTCTTCTTCAGATGCCCATGAAGGAATATCGTCTTGACATCCATCTACTCCAGCTCCAAATCCTGAGCTGCAACGATGCTCAGCAGCACCCTGATGGAAGTATACCTGACGATGGGAGAGAAAACCTCATTGAAACTGATGCCTTTCTTCTGAAAGTATCCCTTGGCCACTAGCCTCACCTTGTACCTGATACCTCCCTGCTCTAAAGGTCCCTTCTTGCATTGGTAAACCCATTTGCAACCAATGGATTTCTTCTCTTGTGGCAATTGCACCAATCGTCACATCTCGTTCTTGTGGAGAGACTGTATCTCCTCAGACATTGCTTGGACCCACCTCTCTCTATCCTGGCTCTCCATAGCCTCTTCATAGGTGTATGGATCTCCATTCTCTATCATCAAGGCATATGACACCATCTTTTTGAAGCCATATCGTTCTGGTTGCCTGACATTCCTTTAGAGCTTGTGCAATGCAACCCCGATATCCATCCTAGGTCTAGATTGCTCTTGTCGGACCTCCTAACTTCTTTCATCTATCCAAGCTCTCTCCACCTGTGGAGACACCTTTAGAGAGTGCTCTACCTGAATACCATGTCCTCCCGATGCACCTACAAGTAGCAAAATAGAATAGGATATTAGTTGTCCAATGCTGCCCTACTGGACCTCCTACTGCTCCTCCATGCCATCTCACCTTTGGAGAACTAAATTTTCATCAAAGGTGACATCCCTACTGATGACAACCTTCTTCTCTAAGGGATCCCACAACCGGTATCCCTTAACTCCTTGTGGATATCCTAATAACACCATCTTTCATGATCTGACATCCAATTTACTCCGCTCACAAGCACCAATGTGCACAAATACCGTGCACCCAAATACCCTTAGATGGCTCAGTTCAATCTTTCTTCCAGACCATTTCTCCTCTGGAATACCACTATCTAACTTAGTGTAAGGTGACCGATTCACCAAATAATAGGTTGCATCCACTGTATTAATCCAGAATACCTTAGGAAGCCCTACCTGCAGCCTCTTGCATCGTGCCTTTTCCATAAGGGTTCTGTTTATTCTCTCAGCCATCCCATTTTGCTAAGGAGTCTCTCTCACCGAGAAGTATCTTTTGATGCCACACTCCTCACAAAAAATTTGAAACTCCTTACTGGTGTACTCCCCACTATTGTCAAACCGTAGACACTTTTCATATCTTGAATTTGGTAAAGACTTCTGATTTCTCCTTCATGAAGTAGACCCATACCTTCCTTGAGAAATCATCTATAAAGCTCAAGAAGTATCTTACCCCATTTCTGACTGAAATTGAGGCCGGTCCCCACACATCAGTGTGAACTAGTTCTAGTGGGGCTGCACTGCAGGCTGAACTGCTGGCAAACTGCACTCTCCTCTGCTTTTCCATCTGGCATGGCTCACATACCTCTGAAATACCTCCATCCAGATCTAGAATCAGACCATGCTTGCTTAGTTCCTTCATCTTACGATCTCCCATGTGGCCTAGGTGGTAGTGCCACAATCTGTGAGTCCTCTGCTGATCCTGTGCTACTGCTGTTGCATCAGATTCTTCAGTCACCACAGATCCTTCCATCCTATAGAGGCTGTTCTCCATCCTTCTACCTCTCATCACTACTATGGCTCCATTTGAAATGTTCAACATCCCACTCCTGGCACGACTGCTGAAGCTGTAGCCGCTCCGCTCCAGGTAACCAAGTGATATAAGATTCTTCTTCAAATCAGGGACATGCTTCACATTAGTGAGTGTCGGCACCATCCCATCAAACATCCTCACCCAAATGCTCTCAATACCAACAACTAGACATGGGTGATCATCTCCAAGTGTCACACTCTCTTCATCCGTCTTGGTGTATGTAGTGAACCAAGACCGGTTTGGGGTGTGCTGATGCAAACAGGTTGAATCCAGGGTCCATACATCTGTATTTTGCCTATGACCATCTGATACTACCAAGAGATCATCCTCCACCTCACTATCAGCCATCGTACTCAGCACATCAAATCTTCTCTTATCTCTCTTCTTATTCTTCCACTACGGGCAATCTCATTTGAAGTGCCCGATCTTCTTGCATTTATAGCACCTAACTTCCTTCTTGCTCCTGCTCTTCCAGACTTTGACCGTCCTCTTGACTTATCTCTTTCCCTTCCTCTTCTAGATCTCTCCCCCATGGCCAAGCCCTCTTGGGGAGCACCTTCCTTAGTCAACTTCTTTTGTTGTTCATTAGACTGCAACATCGAGACCATGTCTTCATACTCCAAGGTCTCCTTGCCGTAGAGCAGCATCGTCACCAATGGATCATAAGAAGGGGGCAGCGAGCATAGTAGTAGTAATGACTTATCTTCTTCCTCTATCTTCATCCCGATGTTCAGCAAATCATTTCACATCTGGTCGAATTTTTGGATATGACCCAAGATATCTCGATCTTCCTGCATCTAAAGGCTATATAGTCTCTTCTTCAGCATCAACTTGTTGCACATATTTTTCTCTATATACATGATGTGCAACTTCGACCACAAACCTTTCGAGATCCTCTCCTCTAATACTGAATAGAGTGCTGCATCCACCAAATATCTTCTAATCACAGAACAAGCCTTCTTCTCCAGAGACCTTCATTGATGATTCATTATTCCTTCAGGCTTCTCCTCCAATGCCTGATTTAGATCTGCTTGAACCAAAAGATCTTCTATTCGAACTTTTCACATGAAATTTTTTTTTTTCCATCAAACTTCTCAAAATCAACCTTCATGTTGCTTCCCATGGCTGGATCCAAACTAAAAACACAATAAAACTCCAAGCGATTTGAGAAATACCTTGACAGGGTCCTTGCTGAAATTTCAGCCTTTGAAGATCTTCAACTTCTGGAGTCTCTTTCTTTCTCCACATAATCTGTGCTTTGATACCAATTGTTGAAGCAGCTTTCCTAGGTTGTGGACATTAGGAAACAGTAAAAATCTGATTGTGGAGGTCTTTGAAGGCCAGCAATCAAGCAAAATAAAAACAGCCTTCCGGATTTTAGCAGCCTTGTAAATCCTATCAGCAGTATTTTTTTCTATGATTTGAACCCCTTCTCCACCAGATCTGAAACCCACCATTTGAGACCTGAAAGCACTCTTGATGAATCCTTCAAAAAATAAAAGATGGAACCTGAAACTCCTCTTGGGCCGCTAAGAGGGTGCGCACAAATAGGGGGGCGTGCACAAAGGGGGGTGCTGGTTTCTAGCGCCTCCTTTCTTTCCTTTTTGGGGTGGCGGCCAAGAAACCCTAGGTTTCTTGCTTCTAGGACGTGGAGAGGACCAGAGAGAGAGAAAAAGGAAGAGAGAGAAAGTTAGGAAGAAAATAATTTTGTATTCCTTTCGATTCATCGAGTCCAAACACAATATATATTTATATATAGGGTCAATGTGATCCAACCCAAAAACTCCCCTGGCTAACTCAATACAAGATTGTGCTCACCCAAGCCCATGTACACCCATGATTTGACCCAATCTCATAATCTTAGACTCAATTCTAGTCCAAATATAAGTTAGCCCCTCGAGGCCCAAAATCTTTGGACCTCAAAATTTGAAAGGCTGACAGCCTTTCATCCTAGAGCCCAAACGAGCCCTAGAAACCCCATAACCACCTCATGGACTTTGGACCTTGGTCTTAGCTTTGGTCTCTTGAGCCTTGGGAGCACCACATAAGACCCAACAATGATTCCTAAAGAACAGAGTGCTTACTTTGTTGGTATTTTTTGAGGTTTGAAGAAGTGCATGTTGAAGCTTTTGTAAGTTGATTAGAAAAATAAATGAACAGGTCATCCTGACCACTATACTAGAAGCAAGACAAATATTGACTGATAAGAGTAATTTTCTTTACTAGTATAATATTGCAAACATATCCATGGTGATCAAACAAGTACATGGAAACAGAGAGTTGATGTTTGCTTATTCAAACCAAGCAATACGAAGAAATTAGTCCAAAGACCATAACAAATAGTTCGGATGCGGCATCCTAGTTGTTGTTGTCCATCCAGAATTGAGCCTGGAGCCAATCCACAGTCTTTTTGTCCAGTTGGAAGGCCTTGGCAAGAACTTCATCAGAGATGGGTGGCTTCGCTCCAAAGACCGCATTGGCTATGGTGATCAAACCAGGGTTCTGGCTGCTCAGACCAGAAAAGGCAACGGCGCTGGTCTTCCCATTGTTGAACTGGAAGTGGATGAGGCCTTGAGGAAATACGAACACATCACCCTCATGAAGGACCTTAGTGAAGAGCTGGTTGTTGGGGTTAGATGTTACGAAGCCAACGTAGAGCGTGCCTTCCAACACTACAAGGATCTCAGTTCCCCTTGGATGGGTGTGAGGAGGGTTGAGACCATAGGGTGCAAAGTCTAGGCGAGCAAGCGAGATGCCAAGGGTGTTGAGCCCAGCAAGTTTGTTCACATCGACTAGAGTCACATTGGACCCAAGCTTGTTTCCTGTGTCACGGGGCTTGTCGAGTCCAGAGAAGAAGAAATCTTCGGCTTTGGCCATCTTGGGGTCCTTGCAGAAAAACCCATTCACAAACACTGCAATAATTATAAAAATGATTAGTACTTGGACAATGTATAATACCATACGTTATGCCTGCATGGTTACAAGTGTCACAACTTGATCATAAAATCAATTGTTGATGAGCAGGAGTACCATCTGAGTGAAGATCAGCGACGCAGAAGTCTTGGAGTTGGCTAGGATCAGAAGCAATGGCATGAGATGAAGCCAGAGCAAGGAGTGCAAGGAAGAGGAAATGGGCAGCCATCTGTTCTCTCTTTCAAGCTAGCAGAAGAATAGCCAAGGGATATGGAGCAAGACGTTCTGGAGGAGTCGATATATATAGAGGGAGAGTGGTTGATAAGGCTCGAGTTAGTATTCATCAAGAAAGAAGATAAGCTTGATTTAGTCATGCTGACTTTACTAAAAAGAAAGAGTAAACCATGTTAGGTAAATTGCATGCCATAGTTTTCTAATGCTTCCCGGCCCATGAATCTGTTGTTGTCCAAGTAATAGTTTGAGGAAGTTTCCCTGATAACACGAGGGTAGAAAATTATGACAAAGTAGTCCAGAGAACGAAAAAGGAAAGTTATAATGTCAAGTTATTCATCCACACATAGATAATGGTTTCTCTTATTTTATATGATTATATATAAGTTCTGATAGCAATGGCAGTCTTCTTTCAAGGAATATACTTGGGGTGTGTTTTGTTCACAATTAAAATCGGTATTAGAATGGATTGAAATGGTGATATTACCCGATGCATTGGGTTCGTGATGGGAATTAGAATCAAGATCGGAATAAAATTTGAATACTAGATGAGAGTCCAGATTGTGTTTTGTGGAATTGGGGTATTTCTATTCACCTACGGAATCAAAATGAGAATAGATCGAATTCCTAACCAAACAATTAGAATGGGATGGGAGTTATTCGTTTACATTCCAATTTTAGAGCCCAACTTCCCCCACCCAAACATGCCCTCAGAGTTGTTAGAGAATGCCTAAATGGAATAGACATAGTCCATGGCAAATGTTTATCTAGAAGTGGTTTCGATCACATTTCTATTAAAATAAACACCAGTCAGCTTGTTATGTCATACCACTGCATTTTTTCAAATGTGTACCGATATGTAGTTAAAGGAAGACCGTTGATTCCTCAGGGAGCAGTTTTTTGAGATAAAAGGAGTAAGACACTTCCCCAAGCTAGATTAGATGATTTCTTAGGGAGCAGTTGAAGCCACCTAACTGGCTAATTAAAATAGTGAACACGATGACGACACTTTGCTTTCTACCGAAGGCTTATTCTATTACAATGGAGCGTTCATTCCATTCAAAAACACAATGCAGTGTTCGCACAATGCTGAGACATCGATATCCCTATATAGCTATCTTTCTTCTTTTTGGTGAACAAGCTGAATTAGTATATTTACATCAAAAGAAACTTTATTATTATATCAAAATCTAAAAGCTTAAGCGGCTTTTTGAGTCCCTATCAGTCATCTTTCCCGTTTTATGCGTACAACATATCAAAGTATATTGTAGTATATAAATTTACCAAGGGGCCGGAAGCACCTTACTTCCTCTTTCATCAAAAAACATGCACATGCCAGATCTTAATACGTAATGAAAGAATAATATTATAAAAATTTTGGTATCAATTCTACTCAAAAAATTTTGGTAAGTTATGTGACTTCTCTGCATGGTTATGATGATGAATTAGATTTTTACATTGGTTTTGGTAGTGTACAAATGGTTAATCATATGGCTAAAATTTTAGAAATTGATTATTTATGGATCGCTTATTTTAGATGTTGTTTGGCATCTATTTTATTTTTTTTCATCAAAGAAAATAGAAATTTTATTTTATTATGCTTTTATGTTTTAAAAATATGAATATGTTAGGTCTAATCAATTCCTTTCAAATGCATATGCTGATAGTAGCCAGGGCAATAGTAGTGGTGGAAGAGAGAGTGAATGCCATAGTAGTAGTGGTAGCTATGACTAAGAGGGTGCAAATAATATTTAGTGGGACCACCAATGATGTGGTGGATGCAATAATAATGGTGGTGGTGGTATGATAGAAATGTGGTAGTGATGGCGGCCGCATGGTAGAGGTGATGAGGTTGGTAGTTTAATTTGGTGGTGGCAGCGGCAGCGGCAGCGACAGCGGCAGCGATAATGGTAGAGATAAAATAGTAATGTAATAACCCAATATGATTAGAAAACTTGGTTTGATTAGAATTGATTTGGGTCAACCAGAAGTGGGTTAGACCCTGCACATGTTTTGTGCGTGAGGCGAAGAGGACTAGATAAGAGTCCATATCCTTTCTTGACTCCATCGAATGAAGCTTTGGCTGCCAGAATCGAGCAGACCTCTAGACATCTCTATAAAAGGAGATGCTCTTTTGTCCTTCATTAGTCCATTGTCGAGAATCCCTCTGATCGCCATCGATTTTTACCATGATTTTCTTAGGTGTTCTATCGAGTTTCTTGACAACTTTTTTTGCAATTGAGGTAATAATTGATCTCAAATCCCTCTTCCACCTTCTTCATAGTTCTTAGGCTAACATCGCCAGCTAGATTTGAGTCGATCAATTGCCAGATTTCATTAAGCAAGGCCTCCCCTTATTTTATTTTTTTCAGCCTTCTTCCACATTGGCCATGTTGGATGTCGACATGGTCGGAGTCCTCATCGGAGGTTGGGCCCCTTGCCTAGATTGTCGTTGCCTTCACTAGCCTTTTTGTTGTTGTTTGAGCTATAGATGCCTCTCTTATTTTTTCCTTTTCCTCTTCCCTTCCTCCGGCCGACCACTATCACCAGTCGTTACCATAGCAAGTCACCACCGTGGGTCATCGCCCTTTGGCCACCACCATTGCTAGATCTAGCTTTTCCTTCCCCTTCCTCTAGTTTGAGAGAAAACCACCATAGTTCTCTCTTTCTCACTCTCTTTCTCTCTCATCTCTTTTTCTCTCTCCTCTTTCTCTCTATCTCTTTTCCACCTAGTCTAGGAGATTTAGTGGATGGTCGTAGATTTCCACTCTATGGACTAAGTTTGACTCAAGTAGGGTGTTTTGAGTTGTTGATTTTTACTTTATAATTTTTGCTGATAAGTGGACCTAGTATTCTAAAGAAGCAACCATTTGGGCATGAAGATGCTAGGTAGGGTACTACTCTAGATCTTGGTTTTTAGATTGAGATATGGGTTGATACACTGTGTTTGAGTCTATCATCAATAGAGATAACAATCCCAAATATTGGTCACCTATATATATATATATATATATATATATGATACAGAAACAGCATGACATGCAACAGTTAAAAAATACCACAGTAAATTAAAAATAAGATGAAAAGAAAAGAGAACAGAGTACATAGAGAAATTACGTGGTTCGGCTTGTCGGCCTATGTCCACAGGCAAGATCTCCATAGCTTCCTTATTGATTTTGGTAATGAACAAAGAGAGAAAAGGATTACAAGAGAGAGGCCCTTTTTTTTTTAAATGTCATACAGCTCCTCTTTATTTTTTTTTGTTACACGTGTTTCACCAACATGTGAATATCATGTGTATAACAATTCTTCCACTTGAAGCATGTTTGTCATCAACTAAGCGCCAACCAGAGACCTTGCCACCAAGCCATTTGTCATCCGACTTGAAGTCCGAGAGAAGTCTTTGAGCGCTTGAACTTCTCCTGAGTCACAGGCTTCGTCAACGTATCTATATGATTTGAATTTGTATGAATCTTCTGCAATAGGATCTTTCCTCCATCCACCACATCATGTACAAAGTGATAATGAACATCAATGTGTTTCATCTAAGAGTAAAAAGTGGGATTCCTCGCTCAATGTAATGCACTTTGATTATCACAAAACACATGTATGTTCTTCATTTTCACCTTCAGTTCTCCAAATAGCTTGTCCAACCAGATGGCTTTGCAAGCATGTGTAGCTGCCATATATTCTGCTTCAGTTATTGAAAGAGCTACAATGGACTATAATTTCGATTCTCAACTAACGCACTGTCTGCCATAGAGAAAATATACCTATAGTAGACCTTATCTATCTCTGTCGCCTGCAAAATCTGCATCAACATATCCAATACAATTCAAACTCATAGATCTGTAACACAAAGCCTGATCAGAAGTACCTCTCAAGTATCTAAGAATCTACTTCACAGCTGACCAATGACCACGATCAGAATTTGCCATATATCTATAGACAACTCCCACTACATGTGTAGTGTCTGGCCTTGTAGACACCATAGTAAATATAAGGCTCCTTATTGCTGATGAATATGGTACTAGAGACATGTCTGCCTTCTCTGCTTTAGTGCTGGGTGCATTTTTCGAAGATAATTTTAAGTGAATAGAAAATGGAGTACTCACTGATTTTGCATTCTATGTTGAAGCACCACAGAACCTTTTCTACATAATCTTTTTGTGACAACCAGATTTTTCTACTCTTTCTATCCTTCAGTACCTTCATTCCAAGAATATGATTTATGACTCCCAAATCTTTCATGTCGAACTCCCCAACCAAGCTTTCAGTGTAGAGATCCTATTCATTCTATTGCCTGCAACAATCATGTCATCTACATGCAATAGCAGAATACAAAGCTACCATCATCATAATCACAAAAGTAAGCACAGTGATCAGCTTCACATCTATTAAAATTCAAGCTTCTAATGAAAGAATCAAATCACTTATACTAGCATCTAGGCACCTGCTTCAAACCAAACAGTGATTTGTTCAATCGACAAAACCTTTCTCAACAAAGTCTTCAGGTTGTGTCATATAAATTTTCTTATTCAGTTCACTATGCAAGAACATAGTTTTCACATCCAATTATTCCAATTCCAGATCAAGAATAGTAGCCATAGCTAAAACAACTCTGATAGTAGTCCAACAAACAATAGAAAAAAATATCTCATCAAAGTCAATACCTGCTTTCTGAGCATACCCTTTGACCACCAATCTGGCTTTGAATCTGTCAACATTCCTCTCAGAGTCCTTCTTCAGCTTATAAACCCAGCGACATCCGATTACCTTTCATCCTTTTGGTAATTGAACAAGATCCTATGTCTTGTTTTTGTGCAAGGATTCCATCTCCTCTTCCATAGTGCATCTCATCTATCTGTACTAACTGACTCACAGGCCTCTTTGAAAGAAGTAGGCTCATGATCCTTGATGTTCAAATCTTAAAATTTGTAAATAAAACCGCAAGCGCACGGTGTGCAGAGTAGCACGACCAGCGAGTACGGGTCGATCCCACAGAGACTTGGTTTTAAAAATGATTTTCAAATCTATGCTCAAGCGAGCTTTAACAAAAATCGAAAGTCGAAAGTTGTTTGCTAAAGACAATAAGACTAAGGATCTAGGGTTTTTGAATCCACTAGATCTAGATTAGGGAATTCTACCTAGAATTTTTCTTAATGATCCTAACGACTACTCCTCTGTCTTTCCCAAGCATAGAT